>NC_135715.1:127542909-127565409 GCF_964656455.1 Halichoerus grypus
GTTTTAAATTAATCAGGTTTATTTTATATCGCCGATTTCAAAAGAGTGAGTTTTGAAACAGAAGACAGAAATTCTTCCATGAGGCACTCCTACCCCTGTCTCATGAGCTTTAATTTTTCCATCTGTAAAATGGGGATAATTACACCTCCCCCCCAGTACCTTCTGAAGATGATGCTTCCTTTAAACAAAGATTGAGGAGCCCATAGAAAATAACAAAAGTCACATCAATACTTAGCAAGTTCACACAGTTTCTTCTGCAAGATTTTAGCAATTTAATGGCTGTCCTTATTAATTATTGAGTTAAAAGTATGCAAGAAGTTAGAGCTATGAGTAGTAATCAGAATGCGTGCAAGATTGAAATTCAGAACAGGATTCTGTACTATTAACATGGAGATAATTTGTAGGACCGGAACGTTGCACACATTTAAAAAACATAAATATAAAGTTTTTCTTACTCATTAAAATTTTCAGTAGGAGGGAAAGGCAAAATGATTCTTCCTGTATCTCTATTGTCCATTTGGCTTCCTGAATGCTGGTTAAAACTCAATTGCTACTAGTTATCTGTAGAGACTCTTAGTGTTTGGGGGGGAATAGCAATTATCTCCCTGAGCATGCTCAGCAGAATCTACTGGTGATGTCTGGACATGAAACCTTTCATATGTAGCAACTGAAGGATGAGAGCCATGGTTACAGTTTCCAGCAAGTATGTGAAACAGAAGCCTCGAGATTACATTCCACATCTAAGTAGAGATAACGTTTATATCTCCTGTGTTAAGGTTAATTTCCATGCATTTAGGGCTCCTGAAATCCTCATCACCTCTGCGCTGGTACCTGCAAAGTCAGTTTTGCTACTGAATGGGGCCCCAATTAAGAAGTGCTTGCTGGTGTCCTTCCAGCAATATCTTGTGAGTTTGAACAATTTTAGTGAAATAAATGTAACAAGGAAAAATGAATTCTCTTTAGCCTCTATTCAGCCAAAATTAGCCTCCGTGGATTCTGGCTCACAAAAGCACCACGGGCTTCTGGCTGTGCTCTGTAGCTGTGAAATAAAATCAAGATTCTATTAGGCATCCCAAGCTGCCTCCTTCTCCAGGGCAGACAATAAAAATGACAACAGGGGATTGTCCCTCAGCTAGTCTAACAAGGGGGTGGGTTCTTTTCTAAATGACTAGATGTCTGTTTAGCTGAAGGAAAAATTTAAAGGGGCCATGGGCCAAATTTTCTTCAGTTCTTTGGGCCCCATATTTGTTTCTTAGGTCATCTTCAGAGAGACCTCGAATTCTACCTCTGTTGAGACTTAGAGGCCATGGTTTTTTGTGTGAGCTGAGACAAAAATAAGAGATCACACATAGGCCAGACAGTCGCGTTTCTGTCAGAGATATCAGAAGTTTTAGCAATTGCACATGGATTATCGGTTTGTCATATTTTTTTCTCTTAACTCAAGAGTATAGACCCCCCCTCCCCAACCTAGACAAATTCTAGATTGGAGACAGGTTTTCTGCTTTCAGAAATTATTTATAAACAAGAATCCCTGAATGGATATACTTATCTAGACAGCTATGTCCTCATATCAACAAGAAAGGAATGGGGCTGTATAAACTTGTCTTTATAATATCATCTTATATGCCTACGGTCTTCATGGAGATCTTGGCCATTCTTCTTTTGCTGAAGCTCAGGTCTTCCATTGTCTACATCACAGGGACCCCCATATGCTATGACCTTGTAAAATTTCCCTTTGTCGTGAACTCCCAATTAATTTATCAATTTCTTTCCTATATCAAAAGTGCAAAAGTCTAAGAACATTTTATTCCCCTACCCAAGGATAAATGTGATATAACTTATTCAGACCTCACATAAATTTGATTGAACATTCTTTCTCCCTCTAATTGGCCTAGTAAATAGAGTTTTGTATTTTCCTTGACAGATGCCATAGAATGAAATTTAATACAGCTTGTCAATGAGTATCAGAAAGTTAAAGCGTTCATCAACCATTCATAGTAATTGTACTGTATTCATATAGAGTTATAAATGTATATTTCATGGCCACTTCTCCTTTGCTTCAATCAAAATTCCTGGCAGGAAGTAATATTATATAATCCATGGTGTCAATTACTAATGGTAGTGGCAAGTAAATCATAATGTTTTCATTATTGAATTGCTAATACTTAGAGGTTGTAATATTCTATATATAAAGTCTTTAATAAGCAATTATTTATGTGCTCACTTACTGGATGTTGCTGAACCAAGGCATTTCTTCTATACTAAGTGGAAATTCTATTCAGTAATTCTTTCTGTAAAGTCATTCACTGGTATTAGAGTTCTAGAAAGTTGCTTAAAAGAATATGTTGCATATTTATTATGGCATTGTAGCAAAAAAAATTAAAATAGCAATGGGAATATGAAAATATAAACTGACACTTGTAAAATATCATGACTGATTCTAAGATAAGAAAATGAGCTTTATCTTAGTTTTTGGACTTTGGAGCTAAGAGCTGAATCTAATAGATTCATGGCCAGAAAACATGAGTTCTAAAATTGGCTTTACCATTTATAACTTCTCGTATGGCCTCAGGAAATATTCTGAAAACCTTTGAGACTTAATAGCTTTATCTGTAAAATGAATATATTTTGTTAGCAATATTTTATCAATCATCTTGTGAATTAACATATTTTGTTAACTGTCATCATAATAAATAGAATAGACTAACCAAATCACCAACTTGTTAATATCTTAGATTTCAGAGATGAGGTAAGGAATGGGTTAATGGTAATTTTCAACCAATTGTTAAATACAGCTCCTAAACATATAATTGTTACCTATCCTGAAGTTAAAGGAATGATAACATATTTTTTGGTTGTTTATTTACTTGTTTGATTGTGCTTTTTATTGTATGGTACCCAGTCAGGACTCCTCCGCTTTTGACTACAGGAAGTCTGGTAATTTTAAAACTTTGCCAAAAGATTCTTAAATTTTTTTTGTAAAAATAGCTGTATTCTGCAGCTATTATGCAAGACTTTAAAAAACAAGAGACCCTGAGGTTTATGTGCACATTAAATTTAAGCACTATATTTTATTTTTTATTTATTTTATTTAAAAGATTTTATTTATTTATTTGACAGGGAGAAAAAGAGCATGAGCAGGGGGAGGGTGCAGAGGGAGAGGGAGAAGCAGACTCCCCACTGAGCAGGGAGCCCAATGTGGGACTCAATCCCAGGACTCTGGGATCTTGACCTGAGCCGAAGGCAGACGCTTAACCAACTGAGCCACCCAGGCACCCTATATTTGAAATATATATATTAGTACAGTGACATTTTTTAGATTGGCTGATACTATTTGCATCAACTGTGATTAAGCTAATGACTTACTCAATGGTAAGTTCATTTGGAGTCATTAAGAAACAATTGTCTGTTAATCCATAGTGATTTGGTGTTTTTCTGAAATTGCCAAATTACCTTAAGTATTTTCATTGGTTTCAAAGTTTCCATGCAAATATTCTGTTTTGAGATACTATGGGCCAGCTGGGCATTGCTCTGGAAATAGGCAAAGGCACTTGAAGTTAGGATTTTTTTCAGGGTAAAAATGAAGAAAAGTGTTCCACACAAGATGGAGCAATAGAGTCAAATTTACTATTTAAAACCAGAGATTAGATCAGATGCTCCCATTTGCTAAAAGAATTCGAACACATTAATAGAATAAAGGTGCACAGAGACAGAGACAGAGAACCACGGGAGAGTAAAATGGAAAATGAAAAACACAAACAAAAAAGTACTCAAATTGAGTCCAAACATTAAAATTCCAAACAAATGACTAAGTTAAATACTAAAGAAGACAGGCAACAAATTTAATAATCAGGGTATGAATTACTTCAGATGAAATTAATTATAAAGGATAATCAGACAAGATTTTAAAAATAAGCACATTTAAAATACACAAAGTTATAAATAAGGTTGGTAATATTTCCTAACTTACAGATTGGAAGGCTTGAGTGAAATTGTGTTTCTGGCACATAATAAGTGTTCAATGAATGTTAGATGCTTCTATATGACAAATCTTGTTATCAAAACACTTGGTTCATGGTATTCAGCCAATGTTTCTTCTTCGTTCCTTTGTGTGAAATTTTAGCATTCATTTGAATCCTTCTGCTTATCTTTATGTTCCTGCTTTAGACTGAAATCTATTCTAATTTCAGTACATCAGAGGATACCTTTATGACTTGGAGCCATTTTGCTTATTACACAGAGTCAAGAAAAAGTGCACAATATCTAGAGCTCAAGCAAGGGAAAAATAAAGAAACAAGAGTAACAACAACAAAATTCTAACAACAAGCTTGCATTCTTTCTACTTTGAAGCACCTGATGGAGAACTTAAAACTTTTCATCAGTATTCAAATTAACTTGGAAGACCCCACAGAGGAGACGGTTTGGGTGCAGTTCTTTGAAAGATGAAGAGAAGAAAAAAGGAGAAAGACACTCCAGCTAAGTTAGAGAGGCATATGTGAACAAGGATCAGTAAAGGAAATAGGTAGGACAGTGAGAAATTTCATAGTTTCAGTGAAGTGTCTAAAACCAAAAGACTAGAGGATTGCACAAGGTTTAAGATAGGAGATCATAGGGCCTCCTAATGGGTAAGCTTGATGGAAATTTTTAGATCATATATTCCAGTGATATTCAAAATTACTTTTCTATAGAACCATCTATTCCAATAAAACTTTACAAGTAACATAATATATAAAACAGATCAGAGCCTCACTGCTTTGATTAATGGAAAACCTGCCTAGACAATTCCCCCTTCATGCCTTGATAGTAGCCAACAAAGCACCTTCAAGAAAACCCTAGAGAGCAGGGTAGCACTATTAAAAAACTTTGATTTTAATAGTTCCAAGGCTACCACTAGTTTTCATGATATCTTTTTGCAAATTTGAAGAAGGCATTCTCACCAGGTGGATATAGCCCCATAGATGCATGGCTTGGTGAAAGGGTAACACCTTAAGGGGGAGATCCTCTACCTTTTATGTCCTAACTCTACCCACATTCCACATATCGCAAACCTTTGGCCATTTCTCTGGCCGTAGGGTGCACTTGCCTACAGCATAGTCCAAGGTTTGGAGGGCTGACTTAGAGAAAAGGACAGTCTTAGCCCTGGGAACGGTGGCAGGCCAGCCTGGACAGGGACTTCTGAGGTCCTGAGTATGGTCTAAATGGGAAGAGAGCAGTCTCTGGGTGGGCACAACTTTTTAATGCTGCAGACTCTTACTGATGTGGAGAATCAGACTGGGGCCCTTGAAAGCATTAAGCTCAAGGCAGAAGCCCTTATGCCTCCACCTAAGGATGGCACTTTCATTGACTCTTACCACCTATAGGTTGAGAAGGCATGAGAAATGAGCAGATAATGAAACCAACAGACAGAGAGGGTGCTGTTGACATGAGTGCCTTACAGGAACTGGAAGGTGGGCAGCCAGGTCGTGACAGATAGGATAAGGGAATTAATAACTTGAACTTAACCTTTTCTCCAACTCTCATCTCCTACTGGTGTTTTCCACTGCCAAATCCAGCCAGAAGTCAGAGGACAAGGGAGATGGTTGACATGCTCAATATAAGTCAGACTCTAGGACAAAGAGCAGGGTAGAAAAGGGTGGATAAGAGATCTGAATGGGGAAATAGAAGAAATCCAAAAGACCTTCTCAGTAGAGAAGTAATCTAGTTTCCAAAGTGTTTTTTCCCCAGAGTGTAGGATGACTGAAGACTGGAAAGACTGGAAGCAGAAAGGTCCTCTCAAAGGCTGTGACATTTAAATAGTAGAGGTTATTCAAGTCCTAATTTTAAATATTCTACTATGCTACTCTGAAATTACAAATTAAAATTTAAAAAATTACATGTCACATGAAGTTTTAAAATTCTTTTTTCTTCTTCAAAGATTTAAGAGGACTTTCCTAGTTATAATATTTTATTGAAAATTTGGTCTCACTAAAAAGTCAGAGAACTATATAATATGTAAAGACTGGCAAACTCTGTCACAAATATATGAAAAGTAGTTACCAAATAGTATTACTCTTATGGAAGAAGATAGTAACTATTCTGGGGCTGGAGGCAATTTTTAAAAGTGTTCTGTAAGTCATGTAGGTTTGAAGGCATTACATGGTAGCCCATTGAAGGCTCTGAAAAGTGTGCCAGAGATGAGGCTAATTCAACTGCTCAAACTCTGTGGAAGAGATCCATGACTGACCACTGTCAAAATAGAGAAGATCATTAGAACTCAGCTCTCTTTGAAACTTTATTTAATAGATATTCATCTCCTTACTATTTTGACGACTTAGATTGGAGAAACAGTGATTTACTTTGAAGTGTTCTCTGGAGGTCATAATGTCTTCCCAGCTCTGCTGATATGAAATTTTATGTTTGAGGAATATGATGCCAAAAGTCTTTAGTGAGTTAATTTTCTCAGAAGGAGGAATGGAAAGTTTTGTCTTCTAAAATGTCACGGTGCTATAAAACCCTCAACTTCACACATTGATTTCACTGTTATGCTGAGAATTTGTTCAAATTTGGCAATTATATTTAAGATTTTTCCTTCATCTAAAGTAATATCTAAGGCTTTGCAGTACTCTGTAAGGATATTATAAATGTTTCAGTAATAACTCAAAGCATTTCCTCTACTTACACTGTTTAGCAAAAAGTACTCAAACTATTACAGAAGTTAATGGAATTTCTAAAACATTCTTTACTAATGAAAATAATTTGTCCTTATACCAAATATTAAGACTATTCATTCTGTCTTCCCAGAATTCTTTTCCTTCCCACTCTTCTGGTCTTAGACCCCACCCTCACCCCCACATATACCTGATTCAAGATGGGCCCAAGGGGTACTTGAGGTCAAACCATTCAAGAGACTTTTCCAGGATGAAAAATATAATTGGAGCTTTGAAGAAGCAACATTCTATTTTGTTCTGGTGGTACCGTTGTTGGTATATGGGCCCTAGGCTGCAGCTGGCTATGGTTCTTCTCCAAGATGAGAGAACTATGACAGCAGGAGAGAATAAGGATAATGTGAAAGGAGTAGACAGACGGAGGCAGAGAGAACCAAAGTTCACTGAAGTTGAGATCCTACCACCTGTGACAGAAAATAATCTGAGGAACACACCAAGGACTAGCAATTACTTGATTCTTCGATATTTAGGCCAGGTGTTGGATTTTTTGTCTAGCAACTCTCTCTCTCTCTCGCGCTCTCTCTCTCTCTCTCTGGAGGATATTCACCCTGAGGATGCTGACTGCAGCTGAAACATAATCCTTAATTTTGAATATGCAAACATAAAATGAAAAAGAAACCACTTGTAATTTCTTAAAATAAAATCTTATCTTTTTTCTTGTTATATCAAGCAACTCTGTAGACGGCCAGAGAAAACATGTGTCTTTCCGATTCAGAGACCGAAGTTGCTTTTACTTGTCCAGCTATCCATCTCTAGCCAGCCAGAGAAAAGGATATGTCACGAAGACTCTTGCTTACTGTCTGGATTTCAGTCTGTCTGTTAGAAAAGGATTTTGCGAGTTGTTAGCAAACGTGTAGTGAGCAGCTACTGTATGTGGAGCATCTGAATGATAGTGGGGGATGTAAACATAGGACCCCGTGGAACACTCCACTGACTGTTGCTGCCAGTTACGTTTTGCAGTTCAGCGCCCCTGAAACATCCCGGTCGTGAATGAAAACGATATTAGAGTTCTCATACTCTATATGTTCTCTCTTAACAAGTACAACTACACAGCAGTTAGGGTTTAAAAGTGCTTTTCGTGTGCACGGCCTTATTTAATCCTTGTAACATTCTGAGAAAATGATTGCTATTCCCATCTCAGAGATGACAAAAGAAAGACTCATGGATTTTTCTAACGTTCTAAAGGTCACTCAGCTATCAGGTACCTGGGCTGCAATCTAAACACGGCGTTTTGCCTCAAAATCTTAAGCACTTTCCAAGGTTGCCTTCCCAAGCAAAACAGCCAGATATCCATTTTTCTATGTAGAGTTCATCTGATCTATCCCATTAAAATATTGTAATCATCCCTATATTTTTTTGAAATTAATTAAATGTCTTTAAAAAGATACTTTGACTTTTACATTTCACTACTTCCTTGTTCATTTCCCTGCCCCACACCAGGCAAAAGGAAACAGGTTATGGTTGGAGTGAGGTGGGGCGATCCATTTCACACCTTGCACTACCCTTGGCAGTGTGGAGTCGGCAAACGAGAGGCAACCACAAATCTCCCCATTTGACCATTTGTCCAAAGGTGAGGTGAAAAGGTTTAGTGGGAAAAGTTTCACATTTTATCCCCAAACAAATATTGGAGATTATCCATGGAATTAAATTATCCATGTGTACACAGTCTAGGGAATTAACTCTATCTGAAATGGTGGATTATTGCAGAAATTGAGACTAAGCCCTTAAGGCACTCTTTTTACTTTGTTCCCCATATTTTTTACAATGAGCTTTTAGATTATTTTGGCTATTTTGATGGCTGCTTTTCAGTATGTTCTTATTCGGTATGTATTTGTGCACTGCTCTGGCTGGTTTGAACAATTTTTTAGAAAGTATTCCCCTGATAGCCCTCGAAGCAGACAAGTATTACTTGAAGGGGAAAAGGAGATTTCTATTAGGTTTGAGAGTCACAAGTGAACAGAAGAAATTTGAGAAGTATAAAATACTCCACAGACTGCAAATCCAAAACCAAAACATGACTAACAAGGTTTTGACAATATAAAAATCCCACTGGTTTTTCCCATATCTTTTTTTTGTAAGCAGTACTTTTAGTGAGTTATTCTTTTCTAACATATTATATATATATGTGTGTGTGTGTGTGTGTGTGTGTGTGTGTGTGTAATTTTTACTTTAAAATTTTCTAAATGACCCCAGATATGAACAAGAATCAGGAAAATGCAGCCAAATAGAAACAATTTTGACATTGGCCTCACTGCTTTTTTGAGAGCCCAAGAGTTATTTTAGTGATGGAAGGGATTTATAAAAGCAGTAAGACCATCGCCCTCTTTAGCTTATTATTTGCTATATAATTATTTGTTGCCATTCCACTAGCAATACACTTCAAGTTAAAGTTCGATAAATTTGACTTCTGTGCCCGATTTTGAATTGGACAATTTAGTCCCCCCAAAAGGGGCGATGAATGAGTGATTCACTAGGAGAATTGCTTTCTTCCCCTTGTTCCTGAATTTTTTGTCCAGGAGAAATGGTACACGTGAGTGGAAGCACGTTCAAGCAATTACCTACAAATTTTTACACACTTTAAATGTCACAGAAACTAAAAATAAATTGTCTTTACTCTTTTTTCTTTTTCAACTACATCTTGGACAGTTATCCACTGTGAAGGATTTTCAACAGTTATACCAGGCTTTGTTTTGTAGTTTGAGCTGATTTCAGGATCTGTGGGTACGGTATTTCCCATACTTGTTTTCATTTCCATAGAACAGGGACCTCGATGTCAGACAACAGCTTCTGGCTTCCCAGAGTGAGCAGGTTAGAATGTCAGGGGGTCTGTTTTATTACGTGTATCTCTTACCAGCACCTTGGGTCTATTGAAGTGACCAGGACCTGAGACCTAGAGCTCCGTACACTCATTCTGAAACTGGGGTGTAAAATTCATATGCGAGTCAGTGATTAAAAGGAATAGCAGGATAATGTAGTAATAAGTAGTAGTAGTAATAGTAGTAATAGTAATAAGTAATGGTAGTACTACTATTACAGGTAGTAATAAAGGGATACCTTGCCTGAGCTTTGTCTAGTAATAACCAGTTTTGTTGTTTCTACTCGTTGCTGAGTGGGAATCTAAGACCTATCACAGACTCTACCCAGACTGGGACTCATTTTTTCCTTTTCTCCTTCCCTCAACAACATTTTATCGAGTACAGCAATGCGCTTTTGGCCTAAGAAATGGGCCTATTCTGGCAAGGTGAGTTCTAAAGCAGTTACACAGTTTTAATTTGCATTAGAATTATCTAGAAGACTTGTTAAAATGCAGATCATTGAGCGCCACCTCTGAGATTTTTTTATTCCAAATGGGTATTGCCCAAGAATTTGCTTTTTAAACAAATTCCCAGTGATGCTGCTGTTGCTGGTTTAGTGACAACATCTTGAAACCACCGCTGTAAGCTACTGCCCACATGGAGCTTAAATAATTACTCTTTTAGCCGGAAATAGGCTATGATTAGAAAGGAGACAAGTCTCAAGGTGTCACATGCTATTTCCATCAATTACATGAATTCACTCTTGAGGGAACAGCAAGGACGGTAAAAAAAAAAAAAAAACCAGTGTTACGAAGATTTTATATATTCTCTGAGAAAGAAATAGTCAAACATATTGAGGAGTTGTTTCAGGAGCTAAACATTTTTCAGGGCTTGCTCAGTGCTGATTAATGGCACATTAACACACTTAGGTAAGGATGGTAAGACCTTTGAAATCTGTTGCAGAATCTTACTTTTGATCATTCTGTGTTCTGTACAAAAAGTTTGTGACAGAAAATAAAAGTTAAAAGGAAGACAGGGGCTCAAGAATCACTTCAATCTGATGATCCTCCCAGAGGAGACTATTTTATGAAAGTAAAGCACCCTGAGAATCCGAACTAAATTACTCAGGCCACAAAGACAGCTCTCGGATGGTTCTAAATACAGCTCTGAGAGCCAAACTCGAAGGAGGCTTCTACTCCTGAAGACTGAAACTTGTTCTGCTCCCATAGGGTAGCCAATATAGTCAGGAGCGTCCCAGGCCCATTTAAATATGGCAGTATGCATACAAAAAAGAAGAGCTGGTAAGTATCTCGGTCTCACATTTCACCGAGAAGTTTTAACATGTATTATATTGGATTCTTTCCAATGTGGTTGTAGTGGTTATGAGGATTTCACATTAACTTATTTATATGTTTTATCTCTGTGGTATATGAGCATTCAAGAAAATATGTGAGAAACATAATCATGAGTAGAGTTTAAAAACAGTAAAACAGAGTTAATATAAGCAAGCTTTAAAATATGGTACAGCAAAATCGTTCTACATATGCTATTTGGAGTATTCTAGGAGGAGAACCATGGCTTCCAAATTAGTTCGCGGATTCCACCCCCCGTACATAAGAATAATAGAACTAAATATTAATTTTTATTGCTATTTCCCATATAAAATATTTATACTATGCAGATTTTCATGTTCAAATATTTCTTTTTAAATTAATTTAATAAACTATTTGTTTTTTTCCCGTAAAGCTCCTGATTGCCTCCTGTAAAATGATACAATTGATAGAGGTCATTTCACCAGAGGTGAAGAACATAAAAAATAATTGTTGTGAAAAAAAGTAAGGAATTTTGTACACGGTTTCAAGTCCAGCCTCACCAGAAAGGTAGTAGGGAAAATTAAGGAAACGATGAACACAGTTTAATATTGTAGACAGGAAAGTAAAAATGTGAAATAACTTTCTAGTTTATTTATTTTGATTTCAGCAGGAATTATTCATAGAAACTATAATTCAAGGACCTAGAACATAAAAATTCTGCCACAGTCTCTTCATTTAATGATACAAAATTGTGATTCCATAAGAAAAGAAGCAAGTCTTCAACACTTTGGTGACAAACTTCACTTAATTTGGAGGGATTTTGGATTCCTAATATTTTTAGAATATCACTTTAATAATTGTTTGATTTAATATATAATGCGAATTCTCAATAAGACACTGGTTAGTAAATTCCTTGAGGATAGGGATGATGTATCACTCAATGCTAAGCACTGTGCCTTGCATTTAGCAAGTGTTTAACCAATCTTTGTTAAAATTTTAGCTGTATTTGGGGTAGGCAGACTACCTGGCAAAGTCAGTGTTTCGCTCCTCAGCTCTTCAGTAGCTCGCTGCCTGGTTTCTAAGGCTCACTTATGTCTCATGTAAACAGAGGGGACAAGAGTAAATGGCCTCTAAAGTCCTTTCTGCCTCTAACACGCATTCTGCAAAATAAAATGCTGTACAAGACTACTGCACCATGCACAGAGATATTGTACCAATTCAGACAATGTAAATTACAGTACGCTCCCTTTGACATGACATTCCTTTCTCTGGTTCTTTTCATCTGTACTCCCTCTACATCCAATCTTCTGTCTCATCAAGGCCTCCAGTCTCAGCTCTAATCCTCTATGCTTTTTGTCATGCCCAGCTCAGAAGTTTTGGAATTACATTTCAACTCCCATCCTTCTGCTAATCTCTCCCTTGACGGCTGAGAGTTGGATCTGCACAGCCTTGCACGTTTGGCTCAGGCGCTGAGGTGTGAGGGCCTGTAGAGAAGAGTTACCTGGACTTGCATAATGCTGCGAGGGTCTGGCAAGGCCCCTCGGATGGACCATGATACCAAATAGAGATTTTTTTACGTGCTGCTCTTCCTCTCACACAGAGGCTATGCCAAAGCTCCATCTCTCCAGGCCAGTGTGATCCCTGTAGCAGGTGATCTAGTCTCCTCACTCACAAATAAATCCAACATGGACTTGTACAATCTCCCACCAATAAACCCATCCTTGCTTGTTTTCCTTTCATCCCAGAGAAAAGGCATCTCACTTCCAGTTCACTAAGTTTTCTTATTTGAAATCCATCATGAAGTCCAGTTGAGTCTGTCTCCTAAAGAGCTCCCAAACCATGCCCCCAGCCTCCCTCTCCACGCATGCACTGCTAGTTTGGACTCCAGCTTCTCCCCCTTGCTGGGGCTTCATTTTCCTCAGTGCTATCCACGGTTGTGAATGCAAGCAGTTTCCTCATTGCTGCACAAGTGAGGATGTTGGCTCTAAAATCCTGATTCTTCAGCTTAAAATCACTCACTGGCCCTCATCGTGCACAGAATTCATTTTTCAGTAGATCAGGCAGTGTCCTCTGGGGAATGGTTTCCCTTACCTTTTCAACCTTTTACTCCAACTTCATGCACATGAAGATTTGATATCACATACTCCACGAGGAGAAATCAATTTGTTGCTTTACTCTAGATGGCTCTCTCCTGGGATCATCTTCATGGAGCTTTCTTACTTATCCTTCTTCCTAGATTTAGCTTAAGAGCACATCCTAGAACATTCTACCGCTCCATCTCCACAGATTCCTATGCTTCAGACTATAGGCTTTCTCAGGACAGGAATCTGGTCTATTTTGTCTGTATATTCCCATCACTTGGTGTCCTTGATCCTTGGGCTTATTAAATTGTCGAATGAAGAGATGAATGAGTATTATTTCATATATACCAATTTAAGAATATTTTCTCTTTTTTTAAGAATATTTTCAACTCAGCATCAGTAGCTGGTCACCATGACATATAGGAGGGAGGATGTTGCATCAATTATCATAGATTCAAAATCATATTTCTGTTCTAAACTAGGCATCTGACATCAGTTTCCTCATATGTAAAGTGAAAATTATAATGCATAACCTAGTTGTTCAAATGGGAAAATGTAAATGAAAACACCAGACAAAAATCAGTTATTATGTATGACTGGGAGCTCATTTCATTCTCCTTTTTCTTAATCAATTTGTATGCTCAATGCCTGACATATAGTAACAATTAGTTTTCAACTTCCAACTTTCTAATCTCTTTATTTCCTATAATCTGATCAAGGGTTTTCTAAACATTTTTATTTCAAGAATGGGTTTCTGAGGTAGACTTCTTGTTTATAAACTGTATTTCTTCTTCACACACGCTTTACACAAGCACATAGCATCCCCGTAGTTCCCCTCTTCCCATACACACTCAGGAGAGGACTGTTTTAGGTAATTTGCAATTCCATAAAATTCTAAATTCACATTTTAGATAACTTATATTTTAAATATATACATAGGTTTACTAAAATATGATTCTTTTAAAATAACCAACTCTGTTTTTATAGAAAGCAAAAAGAGTATGCAATCGAAATATATTAATAAATTATGAAAATTTGATATCCTAAATATTAAAAAAATTAACACCCTAAATTAAGTCCTTTCATTTCACTGACCTGTGTATTTAATGTCTTATGAGAAAATAAGTGATATTTTCTGTCTTGTGAAACACAATTTAGAAAGGAAGACAAGCTTGCAAATGTGTAACTACTGTAACCCAAATAGCACAGACTTGCCCATAAAGAATAGTCAAATCTTTGTGACTTAACTTCCAACTTCTTGGCTTTAGGGTGCCTGCTTTTTATAGGTTTATCTATCCTTAATAATTTTGAAAATTTTTAGAAATGCTTATCTGGGAACATGAATGGTTTCTGTTGGCACTCCCCTTGGCTGTCGATGCGTTTGCGAGTTTTGCCAAGCTGCCAACTACTCTGAGGCTGGACTTAAGCTCCTGTGCTTTTTGACTTCACTATTTCCATCTGTGATGCTCAAAGTCAATGAGACTGGAGAGGCATTGCTTTCCCAGCAATAGAACTTTACCCTTACTTATGCTTGACACTTATTTGAGAGTGAGAAAGAGTCTTAGAGCAAAGTTGCTCTTCTCCCAAAAGTTTAGAGTGAGAAGGTTCTCCCTCAGGCCAGCTCCCCGTGGTCCTATAGAGATCATGGTGGACACCGAGATGCTAACCCCAGTCCATCTGCACAGAAGGACTTGCTGCACAGCAGTGAAGGGTGTGGTCAGCAGGCAACCTCCCGATCTCAGCTCCTGCAGGGTCTGCTTCAGCCACAAAGAACCTCCCTACCCAATTCGTGCCCTTCCCAGGGCAGCTTGTGTTGCAAGATGACTCTGATGGGTAGTTTTCACCCTAGAGCTCATTGTTGGGTCGACCAAAGCTTTGTCTAGCCTGCTCCACAAATAAGTGGCTCACACCACCCAATCCTGCTTACTCTGCCTTCCTTTCTTTAACAGGGTTAATCCCTAGTAAACATTTTGCACACCAAAGCTCTGTCTCAGATGTTTCCAGAGAACCTTACCTTTGATAGAGATTCTGCCCTGAGGTGGCGAGTGCCTGCTCCTTCCGACAGCAGACCCACCACTGACTGCATGACCAGCATCATCGACAGCAGCTCTTTTTCCATTCACCAGAAAAAGAAAGCTTTTGCAAGAGAAGAATCCTCTAGTGTTTGGTGTTGTGCATGACACCTTGATTCCTCAAAGGAACTCTCCTCCAACATGCCCAAGAGGATAATCCTTTCAAGGTGCTCACACTGTGGGAAGCAAAAGTTGGCAAAAGCAGTTTCCTGCTTTCTACCTTGCAATTTCTCCTGTTCAAGAAAACCCAGGTCTAACAGCTTGGAAAGATTAATTTAGCAGAAAGGGAAGTATAGTGAGAACAAAGCATATATTGATATCTTAATAAATTATCCCAGGGTTTTCAGCAGGGGGATATCAGTGCTTTAGACAGAGAATTATGCCAAGGGAATAAAGACTAAATTGGGGGTTGAAAGTGAGTAGAGACTGAGGGGTCAGATACTGGGCTAATGAGCCAGCCTCTGCGACAGGTGGGTAAAGCCCAGACTATAGAAACTATGAAGATAGAGTAGGAGGTTGAATGTGAGTGAAATTTCAGCATTAGATGTGACTGATTTTAGAACCTGAAGGGGAGGAAGGAGTCAAAGATGACTAAAGATTCTATTTGGAGCTAACGAAAAGATGATGATGCCATCAACAAAAATAGAGAGAAAACAGGGCCATTTTGAAGGCAAGAGAACAAGGCTTAGTGGGGGAATGTAGAGTTTAGTTGCCTGTAAGGGAACAACTGGATGGGCAGAGAGGCTAAAGTGGAGGTTCAGAATTACCCAATGAAAAGTACTGCTGAATCATAGTGAACTGCTTTATTTAAGGAACTTTCTTTATGTGGCAGTGGAGTGACACAGGAGGAGGAGGTCTTTGTGGTCAGGAAATGCCCACAGCTGGCAAAAAAATCTTGTTGATAGCCTCGTGACTCTACTCTTTCGATGGCTATAGCTTGGATACATGCGGAATTCAAGAGGTGCCTCCAGTCATGCTGAAGGAGGACCAATTAAGTAGACAGTGCATCTGAGAGCAAGACAAGTAGGTATTGGGTAGAAGACTGAGAACTGAAATTTTCTAACTCATAAAAAAAAAAAAAAGACAAAACTTCCCTTCCTCCACAAAGCACCAAATAGAGGTAGAGACTCATTATTTCCAATTCTCAGGAGAAGAGAGAACTGATGAATATTCTATTTCATCATCGTTTGGGATCAGACTAAGCTAGAGGAATGGGGTTCCGCCATCCTTTGACATCATTACATTAACAAAAGGAGAAAGCTTTTGACCCCAAATGAAAAATTTCTTTCCTGTCATTTAAATATTAGCCATTAAATCTCTGCTTCCTGGAATCTGAAATAAAAACTCCAAATCTCTTGGAAATATCTATGAAACACACCATTTTCATTCATAATATGTCTTCTCATTAAGACCTAGTGGATACCAATATAGTCCAGACTTTTTCCATCTGAAATGTCGGACAGCACAGCATTTATAGTGTAAAGATTATCTTAGATAAAATATTTCTGAAAAATTTACACTTAATAATAATTATAGTCTTCTAAAAGCTAGCATTTATTGAGCACTTATTATGTGTCAGTCGATATGCTTTTCCTAATGACCTTTTTCTCTTCATATCCAGTCTTTGAAGGAGGTGTAATCATTGCCCCTCTTTTACAAAAGAGAAAAATGAAACCAAAAGATTTTAAATAAATCTCTCAAAGTCACATAGCTTATAAATGCAGGAGACAAGATATAAAGATAGAACTGTCTGATTTCAGAACTTTTTATCTTCACTATACATTATATTACTTTCCCTCCATAGCATATGAGTGGAAACTAAAAGATATATTTTGAAAAGTTCTGATTAACTTATGGAATAAAAGCATTAGTTCCTTGTCATGACTGCTGTTGCTAATCAATGTGTTATGAAAAGGCAATATTTAAGAAATTTTCGTACTTAATGGGTTCTACCATGCAGAGGATTTTGGCAGAACACTACTTTTTAAAAAATGTAATTGACCCTTTGTGTAGGATACTAGGATTTAGTTCAGTTAAAAAACATGTCAATTGGGGCGCCTGGGTGGCTCAGTCGTTAAGCGTCTGCCTTCGGCTCAGGTCATGATCCCAGGGTCCTGGGATCGAGCCCCGCATCGGGCTCCCTGCTCCGCGGGAAGTCTGCTTCTCCCTCTCCCACTCCCCCTGCTTGTGTTCCCTCTCTTGCTGTGTCTCTCTCTGTCAAATAAATAAAATCTTTAAAAAAATAAAAAAATTAAAAAAAATAAAAAAATAAAAAAACATGTCAATTACATAGAGAGGTACAAAATCATGGTTACTGTGGCTAATCTTTAAGAGCCTTTTAAAAGACAATTTTAGGGCGCCTGGGTGGCTCAGTCCTTAAGCGTCTGCCTTTGGCTCAGGTCATGATCCCAGGTCCTGGGATCGAGCCCCGCATCGGGCTCCCTGCTTGGCGGGAAGCCTGCTTCTCCCTCTCCCACTCCCCCTGCTTGTGTTCCCTCTCTTGCTGTGTCCTCTCTGTCAAATAAGTAAATAAAATCTTAAAAAAAAAAACAACAACAATTTTAACGGATTAATTCCTATGATTAAAGATATCCTGACTATTTCATTTCTATACCACTTTTGGGTAATTGGAAAATATTCAAAATAAGAAAATTTTGAAATATACAAGCCTGTAATTTAAGGACTTCATTTTATAATACTTACGAAATAATTAATTAAAAGTGTGGACACCTTTATTCCAAAGTTGAGGCAACATACCTAGGAAACATTTCGAGTTCCTCTGTGTCTTAGCAAAGTGTGATACGTTTCCGGCTGGTTGTTATGCCAGCATAAGATAACAGCAGAGACAGAATACTCTGGAGTTGGATCCAGTATTAGTACCAGTAACATCAGATGTAATTTGAAAGCATATGTCTCCAGCACAAACCAGCACAAAGCAAGGGGGGAAGCAGGAAGTGCTCTGCTCCATGCAGTTAATCAAGGATGTAGGTTGATGAGGCTCTGCCATTTTCACCACATGGTACTGACGTCCAGCTGGTAGAAGAGTTTGAATGGAGGTTTTAAGGGGCCAGGCATTGAAACTGTGTACATCACTTTCACCCACATTCCACTGGCTAAAACCCAGTTACATGGAGATGCTTTACTGCAAGAGGCTGGGCAATAAGAGTCTGTGTGTCCGGGAGAAGAGGAAATGGGTGTTGGTACATTTATGTCAATCTCTGCCACAGACAAAGGTAGGTTTAAGTCCCAGCATTGCCACTTACTTCCCGTATACTTGGGCATAGGACGTAACTTTCACTGCTTCAGTTTCCTCTTTTGTAACATAGTAGTAATAGTAATTCATACTTTGTATAACTTTGTAAGGCTTAAATGTGATTTGCCTCTAGTGTACTTAGCTCAGTGTTTGGCAGCAGGACCTACACGCTAAATGTTAGCTATTGTCTTTTTGTGGATAAAGTATTCAAGTACATCATTTTAAGTGCAATGATGAGAATGATCAGAACTCAGTGGGGATGATCCAGGATCAGAAACGAACAAAATCTTAAGCAAGGGGCAAATTGCAATGCAGTTTTAAATTATTATTAAGTAACTAATAATGATAGTTAACAGTTATTGAGGACTAACTTGATAAAGATCTTCACAGAGATCAAGTTAGTCAATATTCAGAGTCATCTTATGATGCAAATGCTATTATTATACCATTTTAATGTGGGGCTTGAACTCACGACCCTGAGATCAAGACCTGAGCTGAGAGCAAGAGTCAGATGCTCAACCAACTGAGCCACCCAGGCGCCCCTATACCTATTTTTTAGTTGAGGAAAGAGAGGTTTAGAAAAATTAAGTCATTTGCACAAACCCCCAACCAGAAAATCATAGAACTAAGATTGAATTTCATGTTTATCTTACTGGAGACTTCAGGTTCTAAATAACCATGAAAAAAGTCAGTAGTGAAATCTACAGTGAAGGAGATTCACCAAACAAGATTTGAAGCTAAAAACAAATGTGAACGGGACTCATCAAGCGTTCTGAAGCACTGTCAACTTTTCTCAGCCAAGGCCAAGAATGTAAAAAGTCAAAATCTAAAGAAGACCAGAGGTCCATCTCACAGGATGGCGCAGGGAGACCATCATTAGCAACAACAACTTTGCCTACACAAAATATTTGCCTAGAGCAAAGCCACTGCCAGGTCAAGCCTGAGGTCCTCATCACTCCTACCAAGCTGGGAGGGGGCTGCCCCTGCAGCCACCGTGAAAAGGATCTGAAGTTGGGCAAGCTTGGGAACACCTCCGTGAGCAGGTGAGCGCCAGAGGAGGGTCTTACTGATAATGAATGATTCCACCTGCGGTGTGTGCCGACATGTGGGGCAGCGAGGAGGGGGAGACACAAGTTGAGGATTGTGGGTTTTCCTAAGTGGGGGACTGGTTACTACTTTCAAGTTTCAAATTACAGGGAGTACAGCCTCTGCTTGGGCAGGAACACTGTTCTGAGTGCCTTCTTTGAACCTTCAGATGCATATGATCTACCATGCCTATGAATCCCTAGATACTTCATATATAGTGCTCTCTCTCCAAATTTACATATAGATTTTCCATGGCATTCAAAAGTCTGGGAACCCATCATCGTCATTTGTGGTTCTGTATGAGCGTGATTCAAACAAGTAAGAGAATCAGATTTCTGGAGACATTTTGATACTAGACAAAGGTGGGGGTTGGTTGGGGAATGGAGGTGGAATGAGAATAAAAATGGCAATAGAAAACATTGATAAAGCAACTTCTCCCTGCCGGGTGGAAGGTGGCTTATCTTGGGTGAAAATATCCAAGTACTACACATAATCTTGCAACGTATTTCAAGATTGGTAATAATGTTCCTGTATTTTAGCCCCCAAACAGTAACAACCGACATCATCACCTCCTGCTAATAACAAGTCACAGTTGGGGTGCCTGGGTGGCTCAGTTGGTTAAGCGTCTGCCTTCAGCTCAGGTCATGATCCCGGGGTCCTGAGATGGAGCCCCATGTCAGGCTCCCTGCTCAGCGGGCAGCCTGCTTCTCTCTCTCCTTCTGCCTGCCACTCCCCCTGCTTGTGCTCTCTCTCTCTCTCTATCAAATAAATAAATAAAATCTTTAAAATAATAATAATTATTATTCAAGATTTATTTTTCAGTAAATAAAAGCTTTTTGTCCCATTTTTGAGCCGGAGCCTTTCTTAAATTCACACACGTACACACACAAAATGCCTACAGACTTTCGGGATACCAATGCCATTGGCTTCCTTTCCATTTAAAGTCAGAATTAAATAATGCACTTCTGCAACAAACGCCACCAGGAAAAGGGAGCTTGCTCCTTGACGTGGAATGGAAGCTCTGCAGCTAATGGGCCCACGCTGTAACTCTCCTGAGCTCTCCAAGCGCTGGAGATATCCCTGTGGACAGTAGCAATTACCTTCATTCTCCCTGATCTGAAGTAATCCTTGCTACATATGTCCCTCATTGTGAGTGATGAGGCCCGCTGTTTGCTGAGTCTAAAACCAAATGATCTTTCACAAGCAAAATTTAAACTTGAAATAGGATTCTCCGGCTCCTGATTCTGAGTGTATTTTTTTCGTGTACTTTATACCTTCCCAAATCAGGCTCAGGCTGGCCACAGATGGTGCTGGTGTGTAATGAGAAGGGCTCCGAAGCTGCTCCAGCTCCCAAGGGAGGATTCGGTAATGGAACTAACTATGTATTGTCCACCTTATAGACTAGATTTGATTTTGGACTATTTGCCCAACTGTGTTTGTTTATTTCTCGGCACTGGAGGGCTTCCATTAGCTCCAGGCTGATTGAACATAGACTGTGGAGTAAGAAGGAACAGAACATCCCCCCCCCCCCAAATGCTGATGTAATCCCTTTTCTTTTACTGACAATTGAGTCATGTTTGCCATTGGAAACTGTGTTAGAAATGAGCTGATATTTGCAGTCATTAGTGAAAAAGAATTGTTTTGATCCCATGGAACAAAGTGAGCATTATTTTTTGGGTAACAGTGTTGCAGAAGTTTGTGCCTAAAACTTGGGTAGTCAAGACCCTGAAAAGAGAAACTGCTAATATGTTAAAGCTGAAAATTACCTTGTTTCAGTAAATCGAAAGATTAATGTTTAAGACCTCATAAATTTTGCTCACAGAGCATAGCCAAATATTATTATCATAACGAAAACAAAAACCTCAACTCAGCAAATTAGTCACCAAAGACCACATGTAAATTGACATTTTAGTTTCTTAACTAATGGAATCATTTGTCATTTTACTGAAGCAGTTCATTATAAAAATAAATTAAGAATAAGTAAATTGTAGTCATAGCAATCATGATGAAATTATTAGTAATTACATTTACCGGCATGAAAGTTTTCTGCATGCTTCTCATCAGCAGATGTTATTCAAAATAACTTTGGAAATAAGCATTGATGTTATATCCAGGGCTTTTTTAATTAAAAAAAAAAAACATAGTGCAAGTAAGAAAGAAAGTTGCTAATTAACATTAGGAAAATATTGTCTTTCCCTTTCAAATATACACAAGCTCAACTATGCAATTCTAATATCAAAATGAAGAAAATGAGAAAACTCTCTACTACCCTAACTAGTAAAAAGAAAATTAGAAAGCAGAGACCAGCTCATGCAGTTTCTAAATAAATGAAAAGGAAATTACATTTCTCTGGGTAAATATTTACTTCCTAAAGCGTGCCAACAAAAGCTACTATTTTAGAAATGGGACATGGTAGTAACTAACTAACTTGTACTTAGTTGATTTAATTGGAAATGTGCTGTTTTTCCTTTTAAGCCTCTGCTTTAATTGTAGAATAAAGAATCTCCAATCTGATGTTCTAATTGCACTTGGGATCTAGTATCCTGTTTACATATACATTGATCTGTCAGATGGCCTCATATGTATCCAGGTAGGCCATATGAGGAAATACATTTAACCCATTTTTACTATGATACCCATTAATAGAACATTTTTATTTCTAGATTTTTAAAAATAATTTTTATACCTAACATTCAATTTATGCAGCTAAGCTCATACTTCAGATTTGAAATTTCAACTGGTAAAATTTCAGGTACAAAAATGTAAAATAAAATGATTTTTAAATATTTATAAAACGTCATTTAAATGTTGGCACGCAGAAAAAAATGTTACCGACTAAAGAAATCACTGCTGTTTCTATTCTATGAAAGGTGTACACAGAAACATTTCCTCCAATGTCTATTGTTATTTCTAGGTAATATTTGGTGTTATAAATTGATATAGTGAGATAAGACAACTTTTTTTTTCTCAAATTTGCTTGTTCACCTTATATACATATGAAGTAACAGAAATGGCAACTGTTACTTTTCTTTACAAAAATGAAACACTTGTGTTGCTTTAAAATACGTTCAATTATTATAACCAATGTTTATCTTGGTATGATTTCATTTAAAAAAATAATGTTGGGCCCATCAGACTGACCATCTGGGATGATATTTGGAATTGGAATGATCTGGTCTGAGACTTTTATTTAAGT
>NC_135715.1:130331762-130515808 GCF_964656455.1 Halichoerus grypus
AACATTGGACAAAATGTAGAAGACTATTACTTTTAAAGTATGAAAAATGTGTTACATTGTGTTTGGCCCTTTGGAGAATGGCTTCACCTAATGAAGAGAAGAAAATATACAAAGGTGAATTTACTCCATAAGGTTACTCATGATTTGCCTAATGTATAATTTTCATTTTGAAAACTAGATCTCAGAACTAGCAAATATCAGAGTCTTGAATGCTAGGAGATCTCTAAACCAGTTTAAACCATGCGTAGAGGGAGGCAATGCCCTATTTCTGTAATATAGCTATAACCTTTAATAATTTCCTCAATTTAGGATGAGCTGAAAACAAAACAAAACAAAATGTTCATATATATATATATGTTGAATATATATGTAAACGTTTATATATATACAAGTATATATATATACATATATAAATGTTTACATATATACACAACATGTATATATAGGTGTTTACATATATATTCAACACAAAAAAATATACATATAAAGGAAAGGAAAAAATTCTCAGTGTGTTAGTCTCTTAGTTGTATACAACAGAAATTCTCTCTGGCTAACTGAGAGAAAAGGCTTAGAGTTTTTGAAGGCTATCATGTAGTTTGTAGAATTTGTAAAAATGTTGCAGAACCAGTCTTGGAAAATAGGCAGGGGTTCGACCTTTCAAGAAGAGAGAGGGAGATCTGGATGTGCAGCTTCCACAAGGAGACACAGATGCTTTTCTTCCACTAAGACTCAAAAAAGGTGGAATTCTATCCAAATCTGAAGAATGTGAGGAGTTAGTGCCCAAATCACCAAGGCCTCTAACCATTCCTGCAGGTATAAAAATCGGCTAACTTAAAAAAAGAAAGAAAAATCAAGTTGGTCTCAGAATTCTCTGAAACATAGAAGGAAAAATGTATAGTGCTTTGGGGTGAAAAGCTTGGGACCCAAGATTTTTATACCGAGCCAAGTTGTCATTCATAGAGAAGACAGCAGAAATACATTTTAATGTACAAGTGTATCTAGAAACTACATAACTTTGTACCCTAGCCTAGCAGGAGATTGATTAACATAAAGAAGTGATGTCAATATTGACATTTATATTAAGCATGGAATTACAGAATTACCTTACTAATGATCATAAATATAGCTTCAAACATAGTCAAATTTATAGTCAACACAAATAATAAAATGATAAAATAATTTTAAACACATCATATGAAGGGCGCCTGGGTGGCTCAGTCGGTTAAGCGTCTGCCTTTTGCTCAGATCATGATCCTGGGATCCTGGGATCGAGCCCCACATCGGGCTCCCTGCTCAGTGGGGAGCCTGCTTCTCCCTCTCCCTCTGCCTGCTGCTCCCCCTGCTTATGCTCTCTCTCTCTTTTCTTTAGCTCTGTCTCTCTGTCAAATAAATAAATAAATCTTTTTAAAAAAATTTTAAAAACCACATCATATATAAAAAGAAAAACTGGGGAAGCAAGAAGGAAGATGGATACTAATTTATTTCCAGATAAGGAGAGATGAAATGTAGCTATTTTTGAAGAAGATAATAGAGAAATAATTATATAGAACATATATATTTATATATAAATATTTTCAGAAAAAAAGGAACTTAAATAATGGCTGGAATAAAAACAGATTTTTTTCAAAAAAATCTAGAAAATAGAAACAGAAGTAGGGTAAAATAGAAACAAGCGGGGTAAAAGCTAATCATTAAAAAAAAGAATTGACAAGAATAAATAAAATACGTCACAAAAGTAAAATTATATACCCTAAGATTTTGTAATTTAAGAAATGAAGAAAATATTTAGAAAAAGAAAATGAAGAGTGGTAGCCCATAATTGGCTGTATTTGGGTACTGGTTGGTTTCTTTTAATTGTGGCCAGAATCAAAGACACCATTGCCAATGTATAGACAATGTATATGCAAGTTCTTATATATAATTCTACTTTTGAATTTTATGTTGGAAGACCTACTGATTATATACTTTTATACACTTTTACAGTACATTCAAAAGCCACTTCTATTTCTATCTAATCTAGTATTTTAGACTGTTACCCCAGATTTGATTCTCAATTAAAATAAATGACTTCATTTCAAATCTACAGTCTTATGAGGAAACACAAAGTATTTTATAAACTTGAGTAAGAAATGATTATGTTGTCAAGAGTATTTTATTTTCTAACCATAGGCAACTGAAATTTCAGGGCATTTCAAGTCATTCTGGTGTGATTCTGTATGGAAAGGTGACTATTTTCATAGAATTTAGTACTGTTCTTAAAATTATTATATCCTTCCTGGTAGCTGGAAGGAAATTATTTTTAAGAAAAAAATATTTGTTGTATAGAGATTTCAAGTAGAGCTATAAATTATTTTAAATTAACCTAAAATGTTTGGTATAAAGTAGACAAATGTCTGGGGTAATTAATTCCCATTTGAAATGTGTGATTACAAAAATCCCAACCCTGATAATACTGTAAAACTTAAATTGCCCACTGAGTTTCCTGTCATAAATATGAAAGTATTTCAGTTATGGAAAGTTAAAAATAATATTTGCTGGGGAATATTAGAGAACATATTAGAGAAACATCATGATGATGATATTGGAAGTATTGCTTTTGTGCCTTTGCTAATTTGTTTTTTTTTTTTTTTCAGAAAAGAAAAAAAAGTAAATTTCAGTTTCTTATTGATTCAAGATCTTAAAAAAGTCCACATGCTGTGATTATTTAGTGAGTTTCATAAGACACTTTTAATCTCTTTTTTTAAAATTATTTGTTGAGGAAATTTAGACAATTTTCCTGCAGGGTTTCCCTAGGTGTATCTTTTCCAGTTGTAAATCTAAGTTCCTCTGATTTCTGAATGTCCTTTAAATTAGTAATTGGGTCTAAAGTTTGGTTAGTTGAGTTTGATTGTTTTTTTGTTTGTTTATTTGCTTGTTTTTTTATGGCCAAGACCACTTCATAAGTGCTATGTTGTTTTTTTTTTTCCCTCAAGAAAAGAAACATCTATTTCTTTTTGTTATGTTAATGATCAGAGATATTCAGATTTATGAATTATTTAGGGGTTGAAAATTGAGTATAAGGAGACATATCCCCTCAGCTATTTATTTACCCAGAGGTATAGTTTCTATAAGAAAGCAGAATAAAACTTGGTTCTTTATTTACTATTTTTAAAAATGTAATTTTCTTAGCATCCTTTAATTTTGAGTATAATAGATATAATTATTGGACCCAATTTTTTATTGGCCTCTGATTTTCTTCCTCATGCTTTTTGCTATGTGACTTTGCAGATTCTCCCAATCAAAGCAAAAATGTATTCTATGATCCCTTGACTTTGAATCCAACTATGTGATTTCTTTTGGCCAGTGGAATATTAGCAAATATGAAAAAAGCAGAGGCATGAAATACATTTATGTGGTTGAACTTTCTTCTTTGCATTTGTCTTTACCATGAGAAGAACATGCTCTAAGAAACCTACCCACCCAAGTAAGCTGAGAAAGATATGAAAAAACCCTAACCCAACCTGCAACTTGGAACTAAGCCCCGCTAAACCCAACCTAGATCAATTAACCTCTCCAGCCTCATGTATGCAAAAAAGAATTAATAATTATTATTTATTCCACTAAGTTTGTGTAGGGTTTTTATGCAGTATTTTATTTTATTTTATTTATTTTTATTTCCTTTTTTTAATTCAATTAGCCAACATATAGTACATCATTACTTTCAGATATAGAGTTCAATAATTCATCAGTTGCGTATAACACCCAGTGTTCATCACATCATGTGCTTTCCTTAATTCCCATCACCCAATTACCCCATCCCCCCACTCACCTCCCTTCCAGCAACCCTCAGTTTGTTTTCTATAGTTAAGAGTCTCTTAGTTTTTCTCCCTCTCTGATGACTTCCCATTCAGTTTTCCCTCCTTTCCCCTATGATCCTCTGTGCTGTTTCTTATATTCCACATATGAGAGAAACTGCAGTATTTTTGTGGCAACAACTAACTAATAAGCTTACCAGTTGTTTTTTTGCTTCTATTTTTTTTTTTAGTACACTAAGGACTTGTGAATTTAAACACATATGTGTTTCAATCATTTGCAGTTATTTTCTTGAATTAAATTACAATTGTCTCAACGTTGGACATTGGGAACATCTTCATATTGATTCTTGTGTCCTTTGACATAATTCTAATGGTCTTTGATAGTCTAGCACTCAAAAAATTATAATCTCAGTCCTATATCTTATTCAAATAACAGAAGTAGTAAAGAATGAAATGGGTATAAGAAAGTCTAGACAAGTTCTAATTGTTTTCTGTAGTTACTACTTCAATATTTTCTTAAAAATTGTATACTGAATTTAAAAATATATATATTTTAGTGGGGTTGATAAGTTAGTTTTGCAAATACCCTACACTTTGCTTTCTATGCCTATTGGGTAAATAACTCGAACACAAAGCACTATAAATGCCAAAAGAGTATGATCAATAGCAGTGTCAATTCCACATTTCCTCTGTAAACATAATAGCCTATGTCCTCCGTGAACACACACCCATACCTCACCTTCCTAATAATTTCTGGAAGGACACAATGAAAGGAAACTGCTGATTCAGAAAAATTCTAGCAATTGAGCTAAGGGTTAGGAATCATACTTGATATGCAGTTACCTTGTTTCAATTCAGTTATGTTTATAATAAACAATATTTCAACATATCTTTTCTTACCATTTCTACATATACAGTAAATCTTATGCTCTGAATATAGAATTATCATTATTTGTATAAGGTAAACTATAAAACTACAAAAATATATGGTATTGGGAATAATACCATAATCCGGTGGTCACCTAATTATTACTATCAATGAAAATTTTACCAATAAAATGTTTTTCTATTGCAAATAGCTTGTTATTAGTCCACTCTTTAACAAGGAAATGAAGTATATCCTGTAAAATCTAGGATTTTCCAAGTGTCCCTAGTATAGAAACATATCTTTTTTGATTTTCAGATATCTATATGTTTACTCTGCTTTGATTTATTGTTTGTGAGAATCATTTTCTTCTTGAAACTTTATAATTTCCCAAATGTAATGCTAGCTAAAAGAACCCTAAATGAGAGATCAGTGGAGAATATGTCCATTCCTTTTTATATTCCTAAAATGTTATGCAGCACTTTAATTGACATTCTTATTTGTCTTCATTTTACTTTTTATGTCAATCAGCCATAGTAAAAAATATTAACTCCAACTACTTCATTTAAAATACTTTATTTTCACTTGAGTAAAATATTACTTGAAGAATTATTACTTCTTCACTAAAGTAAGACTCCAATTCTTTGCAAAATGACACGATTTTTTAGAGAGCAATACAAATAATTCTCAAAAGATATACATGGCTTTTTTCAGGTTGAATGTGGCCCAAGTATAATTAGATGACTATATGACAATATTATTTTCCTGGGATTTTTGTCGGATTCCAGTTATCTAAAATATCCAGATAAAAGTAATTGAATATCCCCAACTAGAAAAGAGAGTTGGTCATAAGCCTAAGTAAATCTGTTAAAAATCTAGTCTTAATAATCCATCATTAGACAAATCAGTCAGGCTTTGACTCAACATCCAGTATACATATAGTTATTATCATCATGATGTCAGTCATAATGTTGTTCTTACTGTGATTTAAGTATATCTTTAAGTGCTTATGGTAGTTTGTAAGTATCTATACACTTTTCTTCATCTAGAGTTTAAAATGGACAAATGTGAAAAGGTTGAAAGATTGGGTATTTTCTATCATCACTTGCCCAGATACTGTTAATGTTTTAAGGTACAATTCAAAAGTTTTCTATTTCTAAAAGGGAATTATCTTTCCTTGCTTTGAACTTTTATTGTATTTCGTTATTACTTCATGTCATTTATCAATGGCTTATTTATATGCATGCCATCTCTTCCTAGAATTTAAATTCTTTGAGAGTAAGAAATATTTCCCTGAGCATCAGATCTAACATCTTGCATATAATAATTTTCACTAAATATTTGTTGAATGAATCAAAAATTAATTAATGGATTGTGTCAGCAAAACAAAAGATGATAATGTTATCTTTATCTTGTAAACAGCCCTTTAAATATTCAAATGCAATAAATGTGGTGTTAATGTATTTCAAGACATGTGCTTCCCATTTGATGCTTGGATTGTCAAATGCTCATGGCTTATTAACCCTGTAGCTTATGAATTTGAAAAAGAAAAGTCACTAGTCATATTTGCATATTTCTCTAAACCATTATTTCTTATATTTCTCCTATTGAATAATTTATAAAATAAACAAATAGTTTTAAAATAGAAATACCAAGAGATAATAAAACATGTCTACATTAGAGAAAAAAATAGAGATATAATTTAAAAATCAAAAACATATGTAATATTCATTAGTTGCAGGTGAACATTACATACAAATGAGTCTCATCTATTCAGTCAACAAACTCTTGAGGACTGGAATAGGTAGAGAGAAATGAAAAAACAGATCATTTCCCTTGAAGAATTCCCTTCATTAAGATAGAATATAGAAATATATAAACCTAAGTACAAAATGATGAATTAAGTTCTGTAAAGAGATAACTGAAAAGTGCTAGAGGACCACTGAGAAGTGCAGAGGCAACGAAAAAAAATGGTTTTCGGGGAGGGGGTTGGGGGCAGTCAGGAAACTTCAAAGGAGAGGTGGCATTTGAACTGATTTTTAAAGTGTACAATACATTTTATCCTTCAAGTATCTGTGGAGAGAGGCAGTGAGAGGTATTTCAGATACAGACAGCAGAAGTTCAATTTAATGAAGGATGAAGAAGTATGAAAGATTTGGGACTAGGACATAATTGGGTATGGTTGAGTATCTATTAAATGAATATTTTGGAGTAGCTGAAGAATTTACTCCTAAAGGAAGTGGCTTAGAATGGTATCAGAAAAAGGACTTTAAAAGAGTGTTTAAATGTTAGACTTTTATCCTCGAGGCAATGGAAAGCTGTTGGAGGTCTCTAGGTGATAAATAAAATAATGAACTTTATATTTAAACCAATAACTCCAGTTGTTGCTACAATTAAAAGTAAAAAATACAAAAATAGGGGCGCCTGGGTGGCTCAGTCGGTTAAGCGGCTACCTTCGGCTCAGGTCATGATCCCAGGGTCCTGGGATCGAGCTCCATGTTGGGCTCCCTGTTTGGTGGGAAGCCTGCTTCTCCCTCTCCCACCCCCCCTGCTTGTGTTCCCTCTCTCGCTGTCTCTCTCTCTGTCAAATAAATAAAATCTTTAAAAAAAATACAAAAATATATTTAAGCATGTTTTTTGGACTTTGTCTTAATAAATTGTGTTTCTGTTATAAAACCTTCATTCACACTGGAAAACTGAAATCAAATAAATTGCAAAACATTTGATTACTGGGGTAGAAGTGCCTAAATTAGGATGTCCCTTTTTGTTGTTGGAAGGTTTTTAATTATGATTTTCTAGCCAGGGCAGGAAATAATTTCTATGTTTTTCCTTCTAATAAAGCTGTTAAATTCCTCATTTCAAAGGTTATATAAAAAAATTAAAAGTCCATGGTATACATTTGTTTGTGAAGCATTATAAGGAAAACCAAAAATTTTGTCTATGAGGATATTATGAGCAATAGAAGGCAGAGGCCACCATTGTTTATTAATTGTGTTTTATGTCTCAGTCACCTTTTTGGGCTGCATTTATGTACATGCGTCCATTGATTTTCATTTAGCCCTATGAGATGGATAGATGTGGAATCTGAGGACAAGAGAAGGTGAGCACCGTCCACGACTTCATCGCAGTAATAGTGGCAGAACCATTTGACTTCAAAGAAAAAGTCAATAAATTTTAAATAACAGCTATTTTCAAGACATTCTATTAGTGAATTTGATTTCCTACATGTAAATGAAACTAAAACATTTATAATGGCAAGATACTAGGCCTCAAACTAGATAGAAATACAGTGCAATTTGTAAAAGAAAACGTCCATAACTTAGAACAAAATGTATAGATTCTCACAAAAGTAAGAGAATGGAAGGTCCTGACATTAGCTCTCTGTGTGTAATCTCCATTTATAACTAACATCTGATACAATGTACCAGTGTGTTTCTCAAGTGGATTAAAGTGATTCTTGTTATATTGCCTGGCATCTATAGGATTCCTACGTAGGTAGCAGTCAGTCCAAGTATCTATTGGCAAGAAATGATAAGTTCAAAAAAGAAAGCAACTAAAATACTTTAAAATAAAGAGTACCATGGGGGGAAATATTTTTATTATAACTCTTTGGTGTGATACATGTGAAGATAACAATTTAGAACCAATTTTGGAGCTCTTCCCATTTTTCTAAGTATATAATATGATTAGAAAGTTACTTTCCATCCTGACCCACTTACTCTTTAGAAGAAACAAGAGTGAATTTTTTAGCATTCTTCTTCAGAGTAGATTAGCCTAGGGCAAGGTACTATCTTTTATCTGTTTTGTCAGTGCAATCACTACCAGTGGGGAATCATAGGATGGTCCAGCTGGAGGGAACTTTTGAGATAGTACTGTAGCTCTCAAGTCCATCGTGCACAGATGAGGGAACTGAGATGCAGAGAAATTAAGGTCACCCAGTGAATTAGTGGGCGATGAAAATGTTGAGAATTATTTAGACCAACTGAGAATCATTTAGAATAATTAAACATATCTAGAACAATTATAAAGATTTGGGGATTATTCAAAGTATAATTGAGAAGATTGTAGAATGAATGACCCCATAAGTAACCTCTAGTTATAGGGATTACTCAGTAGGGGAACTTATGTAGCTGTCATAAGTTTATCCTTAGCTTAGCATAGGGTGGGATGAATTAAATTCTTCGATGGAGGAGGGGGAAAGACAAAGAAGTGCTTCTGGAAAGTACTGGCCAAGTATTACATATGCCAGGAAAAATCACTTTATCAAAAGAACTGACCAATTACACTACTATTTGCTGAGCCAAGATTAGAGTCAGCTTAATTCTTGACATCCCTCTAGTTTTGAGTTTGGTGTGTGTATGAAGATGGTAGCATTGTTCCAAATCTATTTAGTCTGGTGCATGCCACATCAGAACCATAACTCTTGCCTTAATTGTAATTTTAAAGTATTGATGATTTAAGGTTGGTTTTATTAGTTTTCTAGGGCTAACATAACAAAATACCACTGGCAGTGTGGCTTAAAACACAGAAATTTATTTTCTCTTAGTTCTGGCAGCTGGAAGTCCAAGATCAAGGTATTGGCAGGTTCATTTTATTCTGAGGCCCTCTCCTTGGCTTGCAGATGTCACCTTCTCACTATGATTTCAAATGGTCTTTTCTCTGTGTGTATACAATCCTGATGTCTCTCTGTGTGTCCGAATTTCCTCTTTTTCTAAGGACACCAAGTCAGATTGGATTAATGCACCCTCATGGACTCATTTTAACTTAATCACCTCTTTAATGGTCCCGTCTCCAAATATGGTAATGTTCTGAGGTACTGGAAGTTAGGGTTTCAATGTATGAATTTGGGAGTGGAGGGGCACAGTTCTGCCCATAACATCTGTCTTCCCTTAAGAATGTAAAATTCATGAGGCTATGTACTGTATTAATTTTATTTCTCACTGTATTCCAGAACCATAATCCTTTGTTATGTTTTAGATGTTTGATGTTACTTTTGTTTTTTTTGTTTTTTTTTTTTAAAGATTTTATTTATTTATTTGAGAGAGAGAGAATGAGAGAGAGCAAGTACATGAGAGGGGGGAGGGTCAGAGGGAGAAGCAGACTCCCTGCTGAGCAGGGAGCCCGATGCGGGACTCGATCCAGGGACTCCAGGATCATGACCTGAGCCGAAGGCAGTCGCCTAACCAACTGAGCCACCCAGGCGCCCTGATGTTACCTTTGAATGAATGAATGAATCAATCAATCAGGAAGAGGTTGTGTTAAAAAGAAGTCACAAAAAACATTTTGAGTTGTTGTAAGATATCTGGAAATAAAAAATGCTGAGAAATTGCTACTTTTGTTTTCCACAAACTGTATGTGATGTTAGAAGCTGTCAAGACTTTTTTCCCCCTAGGAGTCATAAAGGACAGTGTAGATGGTAAAGGAACACACAATTCCATGAAAAAAAGAACAGGGGGTATAGAAGATCCAAATTCTTTGACAAAAAGGAGGGGAAAAAATCTGGAATTGTCCAAGTGGGAAAAGTAAGCTAAAATCTTGTATATGAACTGCACTATTTTTTTAAAGACCCTTGTCACTTATTCACAGATGAGGAATATTCTTCTATGGAAAGTATGTGTATCATATCTGCTTTTAAGCTGTACTACATAATATTACCATGGGGTGTTGAACTAGCTGGTGCACAAGACAGCCCCTTCTGAAGTGGAAAATGATACTGTGTTATTCAGAGCCAAAGCTCAGCTGAGTACTTACATTCCTTTGGGTGCAAAGGAGACCAAGCATCCCAAAAAAATGCATACGGTTTTTCTGTCAGTAGCTGGATTAAAAATCCTTTGGGCGAATTGAAAGCGCTGTTAAAATTCTATCTTATCAGTAAATTTCTGTTTGTAATATTTTACTTTCTTTGAATAATATTCTTTTTTTTTTAAGATTTTATTTATTCATCTGAGAATGAGAGAGAGAACACGAGAGGAGAGAGGGTCAGAAGCAGAAGCAGACTCCCCACTGAGCAGGGAGCCCGATGCGGGACTCGATCCTGTGACTCCAGGATCATGACCTGAGCTAAAGGCAGTCGCTTAACCAACTGAGCCACCCAGGTGCCCTTTGAATAATATTCTGACCACCATAAGGATTTATTTTATGTGCTTTACCTTTCCCATCCTTCTCATATTCTCACCTTTTCCATTCTTCTCTGACATGTTTTCTTTAAAGCTGTTCATATTTCACTAATCTAGAAAAGTACTATGACAATCTATAGGAACAATAAAGAAAACTTCCATGGATACAGAATCAAAATAATTAGATGTAATACGCCAAAGAAAAATGACCTAAAACAATTTAACTTAAAATGAGCAGCAATGTTTTATTAAAAATAACACCTTCTTTAATTTGTGGATGTTTTGATTCTTCAAAGATGGTGGCAATAATCTCTACGTTACTAGAAGTACCTAATTACATCCAGAAAGGCTGATTTTTTTTAACCTAAGTTAAAGATCCACCTGGAAACTGTACTAAAGAGTAGGAACTAAAATGAGATTAGAAGTGATATAGTCACAGATTCAGAAATCTGAGTTAGAAAAAATATAGCATTACTACAAATGAGATATGAAGCTGAAAGAAACATTTCTAAATTATAATTTTGAGATAAATTAGCTAACCATGGCAGACAAAGAACTGTTATCTTTCTAATACCTAATATAATAAGAAGAGTATTATCCAAAAGAGATTCGAAGTACATATAGTCAAAAATATAGGGTGTTGGGAATATTATATAAGTATATCAGATGCTTAACTAATTAAAATATTGGTTAATTTTTTGGTATTTGACATCTTTTGGAAACATGTACTTTGTTGGATATTTTCTCATTCTAAAAAATAATTACTTCTGGGGGACGCCTGGGTGGCTCAGTGGATTAAGCGTCTGCCTTTGGCTCAGGTCATGATCCCAGGGTCCTGGGATTCAGCCTCGAGTCAGGCTTCCTACTTGGTGGGGAGCCTGCTTCTTCCCACCCCTTTGCCCTTCCCCCCTGCTTGTGTGCTCTTTCTCTCTCTCATGCTCTATCTCAAATGGATAAAGTATTTTAAAAAAATAACTACTTCTGTATCTATATCATATTCCAGTTGTGTATTTCTGCTTGTTTTTTTAAAGATGGCCCCCCAAATTGCAAAAACTTCAGGACCCACAAAGCTGGGAGCCATCCTTGGATTGAATTTACTTTATCTCAAATGCTATTCCATCATAGGACATGTTGCTAGATTTTTTTTCTTTATGTTGAATTCAAATTAGCCAGCCCATTATCTTTTACTTGTAGACCCAGGCTCAATCCTCAGTGACCAAATAAAACAACCTTAATTTTTCTTCTAAAATAGACCTATTATTCTCCTTATTGTCTGTCTTATTTTTGATGGAAAATATGCCAGTTCCTTCAAGTGCTTTTCATATGAAAATACTAAACCAATCTCTCATTTCTGTCTATGCTTCATCTTACTCTTAAAAATAAGCAAGACATGATATTATGAATTTATAGTAAAGTCATAAAATACTGTTATAATACAGCAGTATTTCTGCTATTCCATTTTAGATGCTATTTATAATGTAACTAATGGAAAAATCAACTTTGTTGGTGACAGGTATGCTCACAATTAACCTCCCTCCAGGGTTGAATTGTCTAAGCAATATCATTTTTATAATAATCTTATTCTCATTAAATCAGCTATAAATCTCCCATTATATACTGTTCAATTTTCCACAAGGAAGTCTTCTAAAATTCAAATATATTATGCCTGCCAAATTCCTTTGCTCTGAAAAAATAAAATTTTTTCTGAGAGGAAACTCTTAACTCCATATAGCTTATCTTAGTAAACTCATTTCTTCAGTAATCTGTTTTTTTCAAGTGCTCACAAAATATATTTTAGTAATACAATATGTAACTTTAACTAGAATGACATTGTTTACATTTTTGGCTTTAAAAGAATTTTCTTCCTCCACGTTTTGAATATCAAAATAACATTTGGAGGAAAGTCATACAATCCTCCATGGATCTCTCCTACACTCTTGCTAAGGTTGGGTATGTAAGAATATAGGGTCCTAACTGCTTTTACTTAGGTAATATGTCAGGATTGTGTTTGCAGCAAGGAACTTTTAAGGATGAAGTAATGTCTTCTTCTGGGACAAAGAGCATGCTTGCTTACTGGTGTAATAAAGTAGTGAGTTTCTTAGACTCAGAGTTGCTCTTGTGTAACATAATTCAGTGCATGCACAGGTATCCATGTAGGCCCATTAGCATCACCCTTGTTGGAAATGGGATTCAAGAAACTGATATAAACATTCATCTGTATATACCTTCTGCTGTGAGTAATGAAGTTTTTTGTCTCTGACCCAGGAAATGCCTGTCTTCTAGCACCATGCATGACACTGTGGCCGGCTTATTTGCCAGTTTGTGAATAGGTCAAATCTCAGACCCTTTAAAGTTTGTAACAGACTATTTCCTGATCTTTTCTCTTTATCCTCATTTCACAATTTCTGAGAGAGGTTAATAATGGCAATTCGTAGAATTCTGGTATAAAATTGTGGCATTAGCTAATACTTTCTCTTTTTCTTGGAACCATCCAAATACAACAAGAAAAATAAAAAATAAAGCTTTAATTTTCATTTTGGGTAGAAGTAGAAGGCGCATGTAATTGAAGCCTCCAAAATACATGTAAAAACTGCCAACATCAGCAAAGAGTAAGCAGAAGTTCTATGGGGGAAGAAAATGAAGAGCCATGGAGAATGATGAGATAGCCTAACAGCAGTACATCTCAGTGAAAGTACTTTTCCTAAAAGGGAAAGGTGAAGCACAATTAGTATACATTATGCATCTTATGTTTGAACACTGGTACAAGACTGTGGTAATGAGTTAGTATGGTGACAGAAGCCTCTGTGAACCAAGTTTGGTTTTGAGGAGGCGGCAATACCTAAATAATCACCCAGAAAGGTAGTATATTCAGGAAGTTCTATATGTGGCAGCAGAGAAGAAAACCACTGGGTTGTAAGAAAGAACACAGCTATAAGACTACTACTGCTACCCTAACATACATAAGAAACCCCATGAAATGATGTAAATGTAAGGAAAGAGCAGCAAAACATGATAACTTGATAGGGTAACATGGTCCAAAATTAACATAAATCTTGTTATACACATACAACATCCAGGTAAAGGTATAATAGAAAAAATTTTCTTTTAGAATACAAACAAAGTAGACTATCTAGGAATACCTAATACTACACAAGTCTTATATGAAGAAAACTTTAAACATTCCAAAAGAACATTTGAAAAAGAATGACCTACACTGCACTTTGGGAATATATTAATATATTATAGATGAAACTGGCAAATATTTTCTCCTATTCCAAAGGTTGTCTTTTCATTTTATTGATTCTTTTCTTTGCTGTACAGAAGCTTTTATTTTTTATTTTAAATTCAATTAACACAGTGTGTTATTAGTTTCAGAGGCAGAGTTCAGTGATTCATTAGTTGCATATAACACCCAGTGTTCATCACATCATGTGCCTTCCTTAATGCCCATCACCCAATTACCCCTTCCCCCCACCCACCTCCCCTCCAACAACCCTCAATTTGTTTCCCAGAGTCAAGAGTCTCTCATGGTTTGTCTCCCTCTCTGATTTCTTCCCATTCAGTTTTCTCTCCCTCCCCCTACAATCCTCTGTGCTATTTCTTATATTCCACACATGAGTGAAACCATATGATAATTGTCTTTCTCTGACTTACTTCACTTAGCATAATACTCTCCATTTCCATCCTCATCGATGTAAATAGTAAGTATTCATCCTTTCTGATGGCTGAGTAATATTCTATTGTTTGTATATACCACATCTTTTTTATGCATTCATCCATCCATGGACATCTGGGCTCCTTCCATAGTTTGGCTATTGTGGACATTGCTGCTATAAACATTGGGGTGCATGTGCCCCTTTGGATCATTACATTTGTATCTCTGGGGTAAATACCTAGTAGTGCAATTTTTGGGCCGTAGGGTGGCTCTATTTTTAATGTCTTGAGGAACCTCCATACTGTTTTCCAGAGTGGCTGCCCTGGCTTGCATTCCCACCAACAGTGTAAGAGGGTTTCCCTTTCTCCACATCATCACCAACATCTGTCGTTTCCTGACTTTTTAATTTTAGCATTCTGACTGGTGTGATGTGGTATCTCATTGTGGTTTTGATTTGTATTTCCCTGATGCCAAATGATGTGGAGCATTTTTTCATGTGTCTGTTGGCCATTTGTACGTCTTCTTTGGAGAAATGTCTGTTCATGTCTTCTGTCCATTTCTTGACTGGGTTATTTGTTTTTTGGGTGTAGAGTTTGATATGTTCTTTATAGATTTTGGATACTAGCCCTTTATCTGATAAGACATTTGTAAATATCTTCTCCCGTTCCATAGGTTGCCTTTTAGTTTTGTTGACTGTTTCCTTTGCTGTGCAGAAGCTTTTTATCTTGATGAAGTCCCAATAATTCATTTTTGCTTTTGTTTCCCTTGCGTTTGGAGATGTGTCTAGCAAGAAGTTGCTGCGGCCAAGGTGAAAGAGGTTGCTGCCTGTGTTCTCCTCTAGGATTTTGATGGATTCCTCTCTCACATTTAGGTCTTTCATCTATTTTGAGTTTATCTTTGTGTATGGTGTAAGAAAACGGTCCAGTTTCATTCTTCTGCATGTGGCTGTCCAATTTTCCCAACACCATTTGTTGAAGAGACTGTCCTTTTTCCATTGGATATCCTTTCCTGCTTTGTTGAAGATTAGTTGACCATAGAGTTGAGAGTCCATTTCTGGGCTCTCTATTCTATTCTATTGATCTATGTATCTGTTTTTGTGCCAGTACCATACTGTCTTGATGATTACAGCTTTGTAGTATAGCTTGAAGTCTGATATTGTGATGCCACCATCTTTGGTTTTCTTTTTCAACATTCCTTTGGCTATCTGGGGTCTTTTCTGTTTCCGTACAAATTTTAGGATTATTTGTTCCAGCTCTGTGAAAAATGTCAATGGTATTTTGATAAGGATTATACTGAATGTGTAGATTGCTCTAGGTAGCATATACACTTTAACAATATTTGTTCTTCCAACCCATGAGCATGGAATGTCTTTCCATTTCTTTATATCATCTTCAGTTGCTTTCATCAGTGTTTTATAGTTTTCAGAATACAGGTCTTCAACCTCATTGGTTAGGTTTATTCCTAGGTATCTTATTATTTTTGGTACAATTGTAAGTAAGATTGTTTTCTTAATTTCTCTTTCTGCTGCTTCATTACAACAGATTTTTGCAAATTGATTTTGTATCCTGTGACTTTACTGAATTCATTTATCAGTTCTAATAGTTTTTTTGGTGGAGACTTCCAGGTTTTCTCTATATATTATCATGTCTTCTGTAAATAATGGCAGTTTTACTTCTTCCTTACCAATTTGGATGTCCTTTATGCCTTTTTGTTATTTGATTGCTGTGGCTAGGACTTCCAGTACAAAATTTTAAATGTGTATATCACTTGACCATTTCCACTTTGGAGAATTTATCCTTAATATATATTCATACATGTGTGAAACAACTTATATACTATAATGTATTACATGTTATAGCAAAAGATCAGAAATAACCTAGATGCCCATCAGTAGAGGATTAGTTAAATAAATTATTGTGTATCCATACAACAGAATAATATGCATCAGTTAAAAAAATGGCAATGCAATTGAATGATGAAATAGAGCAATTAAAGCTTCAAAGGAATTATGATCACAGCAAATTAAAATATATTAAATATATAAAAATTCTCGAGTTCAAAATGACAAAAAAAAAAAAAAATACCCCATCAGTCACTATTACAGGATGCTGGAAAACCAATTCATTATTTCAGAAATATGTTAAATATCCTGTCTTTCCTGTAGGTATTTCACAGTACCTCAAAAGTTGGTGAGTGAAAGTTCTTTATCAAAAAATTACAGCAAACTAAAACAAGAAGGATGATAGAATTATTAAATTATCATTTTGCAACTCCTTATGAGATAATGGATCCAGGCAACAATCATCAGTGACTGCTAAAAGCATTAGGGGAGACTTGAAGGGGAATTTTATACTGAATGAACCAAGCTGATACCACCTAAACGTGCTGATTAATTACTACAAGTGTAACTATCCTGTGATACCTGCATCCTGCTGAGATGCATCAGGAAGAAGATAGAATCACTTATGAAGGATGCTTGTAAATAATTACCCTTGAATCTAATAAAGCACCTGGTAAATAAATCCTCTGGTTCTAACTATTCCTTTACAGGAAATAGAGTGGGAAGAGGACCATGTTAAATACCAAGAGGTTACAGTCATCCACACTTGAATGTGGAAACAACTCAATCTGAATATGGGAAATTTTACAAGACAATGACCCTTAAATTTAAAGAAAGGAGGAGGAAGGAGGTTAGGGAGAAAAAATGAGAGAGAGAAATGTTATAGATTAGGAGAGACTTTGAGACATATCAACCAAATGCAATCTACAGACTTGTTTGCAAATAAACCATTTGTCAAAATGGATTTTGAGCAAAGATGGGGAGGGACTTGAACACAATCTGAGATTTTGGTTACATAAATGAGCTATTATTGATTTAGCTGAGTGTGATAGTGGCATTGTGGTTATGCAAGTAAATAAATATCCTTATCTGTTAGAGATATATACCAAACTATTCATTGGTGAAATAAAATAAGTGAGATCTGTTTTAAAATACTCCAAGAAAACATAGGAATGGAGATTAGATAAAGCAAGAGGAGCAGAGTACTCATAATTAGTGCTGGAACTTAGTTATACTATTCTTTCTACCTATATTTGTTTTTAAAATTTCCGTAATAAAAAGTGCAGGGGTGGCTGGGTGGCTCAGTCAGTTAAGTGTCAGACTCTTGATTTCAGCTCAGGTCATGATCTCAGGGTTGTGAGATCAAGCCCTGCATCAGGCTCTGTGCTGGGCGTGGAGCCTGCTTAATTAAGATTTTCTCTCTTCCTCTCTCTCTTCCCCTCCACCACACCCTTCCCCATACGCCCACTCTCTTTCTCTCTCTCTGAAGAAAAAAAAAAAAGTGGAAACAGAAATCTGTTTGTATATGTATGTGGAAAGATTACCAAAACATAATTTGGAAATGATTATGTGTACTAATTGTATATACTGTGCTATTTATATAAAAAAAGGGGAAAATGAATAAAAATGTAGATTCATGTTCATGTATCAATACATAAAGAAGCTATGAAATGTTCCAGAAGAAACTAATAGAAGTGGTAGCTATGGAAGAGAATAGGGTAGGAATTTAAGCATAATGTGAATTTTATTTACATCACACAAATAAGCAAAAGTTAAGTTGTTTACATACATGATTATGAAAACTGAAAACTAAGCATAATCAACATGAAATTAAAGAAGTACACAATTAATAATGTACCTTGGCATATTCTGATTTTTTTAACTGTGTCCAAGTAACATCTATTCAAATATAAGCAAAATGCATAGAAAAATTACAATTTGGAGTTTTATTCTTCATGTTTTCTAAATCACCTTGGATCTATTTAATCAAGACCAGGGTACTGTACTTAATTTTCCTCCTCTCTGAGTTCAGGAGAGACTCCTTTTTACCTAATTTGGAATTTTACAAAATTCTAAAAAGATTATTTAGTCATCATCACAGCTTTTTAAAATACATATAATAATATTTTGAGAGATAACTTCTCTTTTATAATGGCAGTTCTTATAACTCTGTTACTGTTTATTCTTCTTCTCATCCATTTAACAGAGTTGAATGAGTTTCTACTTTAATGAGTTTTTAGTTTATACTTTATTTTGGTAATATAAAATCAATCAGACCTGGTTTCTGTCCTCAATTTAGTGAGGGAGAGAAATGTGAGCAAGTAATTATAATACAAGTGAAAAGAGAGGAAATAAGATTTGTGAAATCTGGCTTCCTTCTCATGGCTAAGGAGATTATATCACAATCTCCACAATGCAGTCTACACCTATGGGCCTATGTCTTTCTAGAGTTGAACTTTCCTGTCATTATTCTGAAATAACTAATCCATGTGTTCATTCTTCATATCTTCTCATCTCTGTCCGTGTCCTTGTAAAGCTTACTGTTCGGCTCCAATGGTTCTTTCAGCTACATTTCTCTTTTTTCTCCATTGGAATTGTAAGTGACTTCTTTCTGGAGTGCTTCTCTTCTGACCACGTTTCTTTTAGAAACTCAGGCTAAGGGATCATATCCAACATTCTTTCAGTTTTTTGTGTGAAATTTACTTCCCCTAATCTAGCCTGTCAGTCTGGCTCTGCCTTGATTTCCCTTGTTATCACAGACTAAAACAGCTAACTGCTTCACCAACATCCTATTATTTCCAATTCATCAGTTGGCTCTTCCTTGATGGTAAAAATTAGGACAACAGTAGTAAAACTTCTTGTCACTTGTTCTCCCTTCTCAGTGGTAAAATCGACATTGCCATCAATTAAAGTGAAAAATTTACCAGCCGTCCTGCTTTTACACTGAATCATCCAGAAACTGTCTGCCTAGTTAAAATGTCCACCATTACTATATCTTTTCTCTGATTCAATTTTGTCATTTCTAATATGACCAAGCCAGTTATTTTCTCTTTGCCTTTATTTTCACCAGACTTTTTCAGTGCATGTCTGTTCCCAAGTACATGAATTTTCATGCAAATATATGAAATGAAATGCTGCTCATTGTTCTTCCCTTAACTTTTTTTATGAATATGTTATACCAAAGCTTCCAAGATTTTGAAGTACGATTTTCCACATAAAACATATCAAAAGGCACAACTAATTCTAGAATGAGGAATAATGACTCTCAATTTGCTCCTGTTTCCTATCTGTTGATGCAGACTTTAATGAGCGTAAGAATCACCTGGGGACCTTGTTAAAATGCAGATTCTGATTCAGTAAGTCTGGGAGGGGCTTAAAAATCTACATTTCTAACAAGTTTCGAGGTGATAATGACACTTCTGGTTAGTGGATTTCTCCTTGTATAGCAGAGATCTTCCTCATATTAAAAAATGTATACTAAGTACATTGATTATACAAGAAGCCCTAAAATAATCTAAAAAGTACATATGTGCAAACCATGAGAGACTATGGACTCTGAGAAACAAACTGAGGGTTCTAGAGGGGAGGAGGGTGGGAGGATGGGTTAGCCTGGTGATGGGTATTAAAGAGGGCACGTTCTGCATGGAGCACTGGGTGTTATATGCAAGCAATGAATCATGGAACACTACATCAAAAACTAATGATGTAATGTATGGTGATTAACATAATTTAAAAAATGAGAGAAAAAAGTACATATGTGAAAATATAGTAGTATTTATACTACTGTATAGTAGGATAAATGTAGTATTTATATAGTAACTATTCTTTTTTGTATTTGTTAAGGACAAATCTGTCTGTCATTTTAGTACACACTTCTAATGTGATTCTATTAGTATTTAGCCAGTAGATCAAAAAGTCACTTATAATCAGAAATCCCAGAAATGATACCTGGATATCTTACATATTTCATTTTAGCTTTAGACACACTCTTTTCACTTAGGTCCAAGGTGAGTATACACTTACTGATCTTACCCTACCATACTCTAAGGTATTGACTAAATAGCTAATATCAATTTTTTTAAAGGGGTATGAGAACTTAAGACACTCATGAAATAAACTGAATGCAAATCATTCTAGAAGTTCAGCTTTTACGCAGTTTTATTGCTGTGCTTACAAAAATCGTGCAGTAATGATTTTTAGTAATTATCTGTTGTTGAGATTTACATAGAAACAATAACTGTTTTCATTCTCTCTCTCTCTTTCTCTTATTTTAATTGATTTACATGTCTTGTCCACTGCTAGTTCATTCAGGCTGCCCCCTTCAGGGAGGAGGCAGACCAATGCATGTTAGCAAAAACAAAAGGGATAGTCAAGGATCACCAGAAATCTGAGGACAACCTATAGAATGAAAAAAGGCCAAAATAAATGAAAGACCATCCAAACTGAGAAGAAACAGATGTTTCAAGGACTGTGTCAATATCTAGCAAGCTAGCTAGCTAGATATAAAAAGATCTAGATATAACACCGGGGAAAATCAAGAATATATTGCTTCCACAAAACAAGAATATGATTCTATAAAAAGGAAAGATTACAGAAAAATAAAGCTCTTAGACATTTGAAATATGATTACATATTTTAAAAATCTGTGAAAGGACTGGAGGATAGAATGCGATGGAATCTTTCAGAGCAAAGAGCAAAAATACAAAGAGGTAGAAAATATAAAAGGAAAGATGAAACACAGAATAATTTAATAGAGTATCAGACCAACAGAAGGTCAAAAAGTAAACTGTGAAACAAAGGGAAAGACATTATAGGAGTTAATTTCCCAGAGCCAAAGAGAGGAAATATCTTCGGAGTAAAAGGACCCATGAAATGTTGAGCAGACAGAATGATGTAATAGTAACGATAATAACTAACATTCTTTAGCTGTTTATTGTGTGCCATTTTCTGTGCCAAATGTTTAGCCCTCCCTTATAGTTAGGAAAATGGAGACTTATAGAGGTTAAATCATTTGCTCAAAGGTACATGGCTAATAAGTAGTGGAGCTGGATTCAGACATCACTCTAACCTTCCTGCTCTTTAACACTACAGCAATAGAGCATATTTTATTGCCACCTGATCTCACCTACTTGTGTAGATTGTCCAATTCAACCATAATTTTGCACATCCACCAATCTCCTTTGAAGACTAAAACATTCATACAGGTTTAAGCACAACATGCCTGGCTTCTTTTCCTGTGAAAATGAATTCTTTCACAGGACCCTCCTGAGTCCACACATAAGTTGGTCATAAAGAGCCCACCAGACACCAAACTAAACTCAATGTAGACTCAAATCTGAATAATTTTCTTTTCCTTTTGACTAATACCCATAACTGTTGTGTAGTTTATTAGACATAGTGTGAGAATCTTTGTAGCAATTTTTATAATATGTATTATTGCTAGTCAGCCAATATAAATCAGTAAAGGATGCCATTTCCCCTTACTTTGAGCTGTCTTCAATATTCTAGAGTTAGAAATATATATTATATATTTGTAGGTGTTTTTAAGTGGAAATGATGATGTAACTTGTTCCATTTCTCAGCTGTCTTCTTTTTTCACTCTGGATAGCCACCCTGGGCAATCTTAACCACTTTGAGAACATTTATTATATATGTTAACATTTACCATATCTTTGTCCTACTGATTCTCTCTCCTAACCTTCAACCCATATATTGAACAGGTAACATTACTTGCATTTTCCCCATGTACCCAAACTCATGATATCTCATGCCTTTTATGTTCTGTTCCAAGACTCCATGTTCACTATCTTCACTACCCTTTGTTCAAATGAATCTATAATTTATCCTTGTCAATTTCCTCCTTATCATAATCAGTCTGTAATCAATCAAACCAGTCTTTGTTGATTATCACATAATCTCTCTTAAATTTGTCCATTACTCTCCATTCCAACAGTTAGTTTTACTAGATGTAGTCTCCTCTTTCCTAAATCAAATACACCTATGTTCCTTTCTTGACAAAGCTGAGTGAATCTAATAAAATACAAATCTTATCTAGCAGTCGCCTTTGATGGCTCCCCAGGCCCCTAAAAAAAACAAAACTCCTCAATGTGGCAAGCTAAAACAAAGCAAAACAAATATCATAATTCAGTTACTTTCCACCATTTTGCTATATCTCTTTAAAATTCACACTCTCCTGCATACCCACTTGTACCCAGTGTTACAATCAGAAAAAACACTGATTTATTCAAACAAGTTGTGCTTTTGCCTCTTTATTCCTATGAAAAGCAGCTTCCCAGGTAGAATTAGATGAGAAGATGTTTATTGGAGAAAATGCCTGTGATGAATGAAGGGGAGGAAGCAGGTGTAGTAGGCAAGGAGGGCATTGAGGTCTGGCATCTGTGAAAGGAGAGCAGTAAGGAAGGACAAGTGAGCAGGATTCCCAACCTACAATACAGTTCAAGCAGGTTTCAAGCAAGCTAATGGGGAGTGCTTGAACCAAATTTACCCATTAAAGGAGCCCAGTGATCCTCCCAAATGAAAGTACACTGGCACCCCCATCATGCTCAGTCACTGGCTGGGAGTAAGACAGAGGAAGTGTGGCTTTGTGTTGCCAGCCTGTTAGATGGGGGTGGTTCTAACAGGCTGGCAAACCATGTTGTCCTTCAGCTGCCTGTTTGACCTTTTGGGTTATTATATTAATTAGAGTCTCCTGAATTCTGGCAGTTAAGCAATGCCACCTTGTCCCTAGTACTGGGATGGAGGAGTTATCCCCATGGATGTTAATCATCTCAGCTCTGTGACTGCCTTTCCTAGCATCATCCCTGGCCTACAGAGGAGAGTCACCACTGAACTCCTTAATGATGCCAGTGCATTCTCTCTCCAGTGCATTCTCAATGGTCATGGTGAATGCTGTGTTCTCTGGGCCTTCCTGTGGAACATAATCCCCTGGTGGGTCTTCTGGCCTCATACAATATATTTATTCTAGTACGCTCAATTCCCTCACTTCTGCTCATTCCTCTACCATCTGCCACTGCAACTCAGGCATTTCTACTTTGCTCAGCTTGGGGAATAACTTCTTCAGGCCTGTAAGAGCCACCCAAGCAGAAAATTTGCCTCATCCTCTAGGGTAATGCCAGGGTGTTAAATCCTGTGCTCCCCAAAAAGTGCCCCCAAGTGAGTAAGTTCTTGATTACTTAACCTTACATCTCACCCTATTGATAAGATATGTTCAAAATTCAATCCCAGTGCGTGTTAATACTCACATTTCCTTCATTGTGTTCTATATTTCCTCCCTTAAGTATTCCTTCACCTCGATGATATTGGGATTTAACTCTAGTTATCAGCGTGGTAGCCAGGGGAGGAAATCGGTACAGCTCCTGAAGGATGTACTTGTTGCCTTGACGGGGAGAAGCCTCTATAGCATCTTCTAGCACAGCAGATGTCCTACCTACTAGGAAGAGAAGAACCTCTGCTGCAAACTCTGATAGTTCAGGGGATTCTTCATGCCAACATCCTCAGGGGCATTCATTCATCCAGCTGCCCCCAGCCCATCCTAACCAGAGCTGTGAATTCAGCATAAAGGATCTGCCTTGTCTGGACATTTGAACATCTATGGAATTCTATGAATCTAAATATCAAGTCATGAGTTAGTAGCCCAGCTGGGTCCACAGTTCCACTTCAGGAGACAAAACTCTTTGTAACCTACCAAAGATAACCTCTAGCCCTATACGTAATCTGTTACTGCTTGCTAACATTCCTCAGTTTCTCATTATTCCTGTGCAAGAAGTCAATTCAGTGTAGCATTAACCAGCCAACTCTGAGGTCCTTGTAAGAATTGTTGCCTCCATATTTTTTTAAATGTTTGAATCTTTGCACCTTCATGGTGCACCTTTGTACCTTCCCTTGTACCAAGACATTTTCCCAGGTTACCTTCAGTGAAATCATCAGCAGTTAGGCCACCACATTTGCCAAGGGCTAACCATACCCAAATACCATTCAGGATGGTGTCCTCTTTACTTACCAGGCAACAAGTGAGCCAGTCCCCAAACCCCATTTTCCTTGGACCACTCTCAGTATCACCTCTCTTCATTCAGATTTTCCAAGCAGTCTCCAAAACAGGATTAGTCATGAAAGAGATATTTTGAGGGTAACAAATATGAAAGATTAAAGGGGAGGAAGAAGAAATGAGAGAGAAACCATTCAGTACATGGTACGAAGTCTGCCCTGAGAAAAAAGAGTTGGGAAGAAGGAGGACTTGGAAGATTCTGTCTAGCACAATTCTTAGGATGTGGTGAATGCTAAACAAGTATTTGCTGAATGAATAAATACATGCACAAGGGACCAAAGGGGGTCTGCTTAGGTTAGATGTTGAAAAACCTGAATACCACAGTGATGAAGACACCAAGGAAACTCTAAAATCTCTCTGTAAACAGTGAAATATCTTCAACTTCCTGAGATGATTTAGACTTAAAACTTTGAAGTAATTTAAGAAATAGATACCTCCTCAAGGCACCATTCAGTCCCTGCTGTTATCAACATCTGAGAGGCAACCTATTAAAAAAAAGGTTGTATTTTAAACTAATAACAAAATATACACTCTGATTACAAGAAATAGTGACCCCAATAATAATACCATGAATGACAAAGGTTAGGTGAATAAGTTACCCCAGAGAGGGTAAGGAATGGATAATATTATTAAAAAGAATGAGAATTTAGGAGAAATATAAATATAGAGAGACTTGACCTCTTTGCTACAAATCTAATCTCTGCGGCAGTGTGGTTGTCAAGAATTTTGTCTTCACTAAAGAAGAAATTCAAAGTGAAAAAGAACAAGGCAATAAAGCAAATGTCAAACATGCCCAATTAGCCAGCCAGGGTTAAGACCTTCAGTCTTGAATTAAACTGAGATTTGCAGTGTTTGCATTCTTTTTTTTTTTTTTTTTTTTTTTACTGAGAAGTGGCAATGTGGTCAGATTTTTCCATTAATTAAAGCAAATTTAATTTTAAAAAAGATTTCCATAACCTTGAATTTTTATTAATAAGACATTTGCAAAAATATCAGGAAATGAGTTATATACTTCAGGGGTTATGAATTCCTAAAGTTATTATACTTTCCCCATCTGAGAAAAATATCACATTTTTATTAATACATAAAAATGAGATACATTTTATAGCAGTCATTTGTTTTTTTTTTTTTAAAGATTTTATTTATTTATTTGACAGAGAGAGACACAGCGAGAGAGGGAACACAAGCAGGGAGAGCGGGAGAAGGAGAAGCAGACTCCCCGCCGAGCAGGGAGCCCGATGCGGGGCTCGATCCCAGGACCCTGGGATCATGACCTGAGCCGAAGGCAGACGCTTAACGACTGAGCCACCCAGGCACCCCTATAGCAGTCATTTGTATTGCCAGTCTAAGTGCTTCTATTTGTAGTGAGATTATTTTTTTAAAGCTTGTATTTTTATTTTCTAGTTTTAAAAAAAAACTTGTGTGGCTCACAAAAAACCCATTTTTAGCTTTTAGGGAATAGACACTAATATCACTCATTCTTTGTAGCATAATTAGAGGATTTGTTTCAATTTTCAGGTAGACTATATTCAACCAAAATTAAAATGAAAAGAGAAATCCAGGATGAAAGAATGTGTAGGTGACCCTAAAAATTAACACTAAAATCTTCATTTTTATGTAATCTATCAGGCAGAAGTTCATTAACAAAGTTTTAGTTACTTAAATAATTGCTAAAAATATGTTTATATAATATTTAAACATAACATTTAATTAATAATGAAAAATACATAATAACCTATCAACAGGTTTCTGCCACCAAAGGCCAAAGTTATTTAATCTTTTTAAAATGAACTTACATGTGTGTATATGTAGGCATATAGAGTATATTATATATACTATTATATATATACTATGTTATATAATATATAACACCATGTCTTATATAAATTGTGTACATGTATTCTAACTGGAAAGTTCTTTTTTAATTATGATTTCTTGAGAGTAGGAATCAAGGAAGCTCAGCAATGTGTAACTCCAGGTGTCTCACACTAGACAATACAAATGTAAATTCATTGACTGATGGCTTTTAACTCTTACTAACTTCTTCAAATGAAGGAATTTTTCTCAATATCAGGTGGCTTTCTTTCTTATTTCATAATTCCTTGTTTCATCTCTGATATATTCATCACACCCTCTTCTGCTCAAAGGACTAAGTAACATACATTATGTTTACTCTTGAACTTATTTTATTAAGATATTACTTATTTCAAAATATAATTTATTTACTTATTGTCGAGTAGAACCAATCCACTATTCCAGTGGTCTTCAAAGTCTATTTCTCAGATTCTTATGTTGACAGGGGTGGTCCAAGTAAATGTGTCTCCAAATCATCCTCTAATTCTTTCAGAGCCTGGTTCTCACCCCTGGCTGCATGTTAGAATCACTTAGAAGGATTATTATTTTAATTTTTTTAAAAGATTTTATTTATTTATTTGAGGAAAAGAGAGTGTGAGAGAGAGTGGGGGGAAGCGCAGAGGGAGAGGGTGAGAGGGAATTTCAGGCAGATTGGGCTGAGCTGGGAGCCCCACTCAGGGCTTGATCTCAGGACCCAGAGAACATGACCTGAGCCAAAATCAAGAGTTGGACACTTAACCAACTGAGCCCCCACAGGTATCCCTATTATTTTTAATTGTCTGTGAGCAAATCTGCTTTACATGCTTTTAAAACTTCCTAGATGATTCTCACATAAAATCATTTTGACACCTATCATTCCAGAAAAGGTGTGCTTTCAGATATGTTTTATAGTGATTACTTGCAAGATCTTGTTTGAATAAATCATCCCACTGCAAAAGAAGTTTGAATGTTATACTTTATTGCTCTATTTGCAATGTAGTTCCTTTGCCAATTTTTGCAGGAAGAATTCTAGGTTATATAACTATTTACTAATTATATTCTGATATCTCTGCTCCCAAAGTATATTATTTTTATTATATTGTGGTAGTTGAAATTTATTATTAGTAATATTGAACTTTATTAAAGCTCTTACTTTTGAAATATTACTTTCAAGGTCCCTATCCCCCTTTCTTTTAATTGGTGGTTTCTAAAATGTGTTGGACAGTTTTCTTTTAAAAATTGCCATTATGGGGTGCCCGGGTGGCTCAGTAGGTTAAGCATCTGCCTTTGGCTCAGGTCATGATCCCAGGGTCCTGGGATCAAGCCCTGAGTCGGGCTCCCTGCTCAGCAGGGAGTCTGCTTCTTCCTCTCCCTATGCCACTCCACCCCCCCTCATGCTCTCTCTCTCTCTCAAATAAATAAATAAAATCTTTTTAAAAATTGCCATTATAAGAATGATTCATTAATTATATGAAAAATCTATAAAATTGATATCAACTTTCTTAATTATTTTTTAGATTTATTTTGTTTCATCATATTATTTCCTTTTAATTTTGAAAGTTACAGAGGGAAAGGTCCAAAATATAGGATAAAAATGAAATGTTAATAACTTATTCACATTCAATATATTAATGACCACCACAGTAGTTTGCAGTGCTTGAAGAACTTTTCAAAGCAACTCTAAAACCTCATAATCAAGATTTTAATATAAAACTTTAATTTTTTTCTCCTAGACCATACACATACACACAAATGTACAAATGTTAAGGTGGGATAGTCTAATAGATGAAAGAATAATAATATCTAAACTTATGATGGTAGCAGTATTTGGGTTCCTGAGATAACACCAAAACCTATGAAACATCAAAACTTTCCAAATAGAATGAATAATCAACAGTATAAAAAATTTAAAGGCAGATAACCTGAAAATAAGTTTTGTAAAATACGTGAAAGATATGAGTAGTTTATATAATCAATACTACCCTGTGTTTATTGAGTGCATATTGCTGGATATTATTCTATTAATTTATTTAATTTCCCTACAGCATATCCATTATACAATGTTATGTGTCCATTCTTATAGGCAAGAAAACAGGGGTCTGCAAATGTTAAAAACACACACAAAATAAACCCTACAAAATCATTTAATTAGTAAGTGAGCTGGAGTTTGTACCAACATATATTGGTTTCAGTCATTGGGTTCTTAATCACACCACACTCCCACCACTCAGGGGTCACAGATACTCATCTAGAGGCACGTATAAAAAACCATAAACAGGTAAATCTTGATAAATGAACTAATGACAATCCAACTTGAAAAAAATCCAAACTTTATTTGTAATCAAATAATTGCAAGTTAAAACACTAAGTTCTCTTTCCTGTAATAGTTGTCTAGCAAATATTAAAAATGATGGTAAGGGTATGGTAAAATGAGATTTCACACCCTAATGGTAGGAGGATAAACTGTTATAACTTTTTTGGAAAGTGATTTGATACTTTAAAAAACATTTTATTCTTTCTTACATTAACTCTACAAGCATAGTTCACATTATGATAAAACCTATTCAATATAGTTTTATTAAAATATTAAACATTTTCCATTCACAAATATCTGACAGTAAGGAAATTGTTGATTTAAATTATGGTAGTATTTACTTTATGCCAGGCATTTTATTAAGTGCTTTATTTACAATATCTCATTTATTTCTCACAACATACATATGACCTACTAACTATAATTATAGGTAAAAAACCTAAAACCACAAGATATTATGTATTACATAACCAGTGACATAAGAAAATGTTATAAATATTAAATAAGGAATCAAGATACAAGACCATATGTAGAAAATTATCTTAACTCTATGAAAGTATGAGAAAATCTATAATGACTGCAATAAGCCAAATTTGCAATTATAGCAAAAAAAGCAAGCATTGTTATTTCTAAATGTTGAGATCACTGATGACTTTCTTTCTTTCAAAAAATTTTTCTATTTTAAAATTTCCTTCAATCAGATTTATCTTTTTTAAGGCAGAAAAATAACAAGGTAAATTAAATTAAAATAGCAAATTGGATGAAACCTAATGTTTGGCAACATAGAGAAAAGAGCAGTTTGCCAAAGTGTTTCAATTTGTGTGTAGAAGGATTTTCAATACAAATATTTTTACTTTTTAAATCTCAAATAATTGACATCAGCTATATAATATATGACAGTATTTTCCTTTGGAGTTGTAAGAATTTTTAAATGAAAAATTTAAATTTCGGGGCTCCTGGGTGGCTCAGTCATTAAGCATCTGCCTTCTGCTCAGGTCATGATCCCAGTGTCCTGGGATAAAGCCCTGCATCTGACTCCCTGTTCAGCGGGAGTCCTGCTTCCCCCTCTCCCTCTCCCCCTGCTTGTGTTCCCTCTCTCGCTGTCTCTCTCTCTGTCAAATAAATAAAAATAAAAAAAATCTTTAAAAAAAAAAAAGAAAAATTTAAATTTCTTGCATTGCTATCTTTATAGTTCAAAGTTGCTACTGTTTATAACTATCTTGATTTAGGATTATGTAAAATTTAGTAACTTTGTTATTTACATCACCTCCCCAATTGTTGATGAAGCTCAAAGAGGCCCTAAAAATCAGTAAAGTATGTACATGTAAGTACAAACTTTTTATAACATACTTTATTTTCATCTTGTTCCAATCAGTATCCATAAAGATTATAATTCATTAAATGACCATTAAAGTCCATGAATAATGGATGTAAACATTATCCTATATATTAAGATTAAGCTCTTGACCCAGAAATTCTATTCAGAGCAATCTTAGTTTTTAATTTTTTTATCATTGTTATCAAAATAAATTATAAAATTAATGAGAAAAATCCCTTTTTTGCTTTTCTTTCATTTTCCACTGTACAAATAGTAAACCTGGAATAATAAAAGCTAATATTTATTTTTTATTTTTAAAAAATAGAGTCTTCATTATATTCATACTAATAACCTGAAATGTAATCTCAGTGATTTAGAGATAATTGTTAGTGGCACAACCCTCCTGACCTTGGAAACTTGGACCAGTCTGGTTATAAAACCCAGAATATTAAAGCATTGATAAAGATTTAAGAATCGTGTGTGTGGTTGTGTGTAGGCACAGAATAAATCTATGTGAAGCCAGTTGTTTTAGTCAAATCACTAAGAAACAAAACAAAACCAAAAAAATATACTGACATGTTCAGTCAGATTTCTATTCATAATGAGATCAAAATAGTTGAACACACCAAATTTTCCTAACAAAACTTATTTTCAGTATAAAAATATTAATTCCTTGAATCATTTTTATGTAATACTTTTCCAAGGAACATTCACTGTATTATTTGATTTGATCTTGACAAAAACTCAATATGGAAGATATACACACACACAAGTGCACCTACATTCAACAGAAGAAGGGCTTGTCACAAAATAAAGACAATTCTAAAGAACAACAATAAATCTAACTTTGGCAAGTCCCAACCTTTGTGAGAAAAATATATATGTTTCAGTGGTTTTACTGTCCTTGTTTATAAAGCCCTCTAATTTTCCTATATTCATCCATTCATTTATTCAGTTATCTGCTCATTTATTCAACAGTATCTGCCATATGCCAGACACTGCAAGGCATTGTTAGGAAAACACACAATAAAAAGATGTAGAACCTCAGAATTCTGGTGTAAGAGGAAATAAAGTCAAGGAAGCACATAATTATGAAGCAAGGTCAAGAGTAAATTGCAGGGAAAAGAACAAGTCTGTCTGGAGGGAGTTAAAGATAACTTCTCATTCCTATAGCTAAGTGGTTGAGGGAAGGGGATTCCAAAAGATAGAACAATATAAAAGAACCCACAAAAAAATGTGGTATGGTGAGAATGTATGGAAGGGGAGGAGTAGAGATGGTGAAAGCCAGGGTTGGTACACTAGGGGAGACTGACCTTGTACAACATCACACTGATTATTTGTGCTTTCTCCTGCAGGTGATGGGAGCTACAAAAAAGAGTATAAACATTTACATTATATTCTAATTTATATGCTTGGCTAATTTTAAGTTGTAACGACATACTGGAGGACAATTTAATACTGTATATTCAGTTTGAAGAGGCTCATAACTTGTAACTGAACAATTTCACATACAGGTAAATACGCACTAAAACTTCTCACATATAAGCCAAAAAAATATATATACATCATTGCCAACTACAGCACCCTCTGTAATAACAACAATAGTAACAATCCAAATATTTATTAGTAAGTGAATGATAAAGTGTGGTATGTTCTATAAAATGGATTGCTATGTATAGCAATGAAATACACTGAAAGGAAATAATCATATGATTATCTCAATACATTTTTAAAAGCATTGTATAATGTTCAACACCTATTTTGTATTTTTAAAAGTCAGCAAACTGTGACCAGAAAGAAATTTTCTAATTAATGAAGAAACTCAATACTTAATGAAATCACTGTAACAGTAGGAAAAAATAAAGACATCTACTGCTTCAACTACTGTTTAACATAGCATTACAGATTTAGATCAGTATTGTTATAAAGAAAGAAAAGTAAATCAGAAGGGTAAAAATTAGAAAGGAAATAAAAAACTCATTTCCTGCTGATATGTACATCTACCTAAAATATCAATAGAAATAATAAATAAACTAATACAACTAATGAAATAATTCAACAAAATTTGACATTAATATTAATTAAAAAACAGAGCTGACAGTGGCAATCACCACATATTTATGGTTAATGTCAGTTCTGATTTGCCAGGCATTTATTTTGATAAGTCTATGGCCATGCAAAAGCACTTTTGAACTATTGTGAATATTACTCCTATAAGGTTCAGTAATGAAGGCAATGAGGCAGAGTGAATTTAGAGGAATGCATAAATACAAACTTAAAAATCCATCGTGACTAGAAGTGTTCTTCTGTTTAATAGTTGTTTAAGATTAGTTTAACTTTACTATTACTACATAACCAAACAAAACCTACCTTAATATTTTACCAGGCACCAGGGTGGCACAGTCCATTAAGCAGTGGACTATTAATTTGGCTCAGGTCATGATCTGGGGGTCATGAGATGGAGCCCTGCCTTGGGCTCTGGGCCCCATACTGAGTGGTGGAGCCTGCTTGGGATTCTCTCTCTCTCCCTCTCCCTCTGCCCCTCCCTGCTCACACACTCTCTCTCTAAAAAAAAATAAAAATAAAAAAATTTATTTTATCATAATGATAGCTTTATAGTATTGCTTAATATTATGACTGTGAGTGCTAAAATTTATGAAAGACATTAACTTGCCCTTTTTTAATTACAAAATTAGCAGATCTAGAGCTTTGATTAAATACAAGTTCCAGAAATGGAATTATTTTTGTTACAGTTAGTGATACAAATACCTTGTATTTCCTTACAATAAAAATGCATATTTTAATAGAGCAAATGCAATTAAATTTTGAAGTCAGTATTTCTACTAAAAAGTCTTCAAAGATTCTACTAAACATTAATGAAAAATTAATTTATCATTAAATATTTTTATTGAGCAACTTCTATGTAAGTAGCACTCTGCTAGGTGTTATGGAATATACAAAGTCATGTAAAATTTGAACTTTACTCTCAAAGATCATACAGTTTGAGACAAGACATAAACATTTGAAGAGTTAAACAAGACAGAATGTGATAAAGTGCCGATTGAATGATCCATACATTTAATAAATTCTGTGAGTTTATTGGAGAGAAATTTTTTTTTGTAAGCCAAAGTGGTTGGGGAATAGATGAAACAAAGGAAAACCTTGATCATTATAGTAAATACATTATCTTAGAAAATTAATCCTTGAATCATTTCAGTGAGGACACTATGTTGTGCAATATATTTACTTTGAAGATAGAACACTTGAAACACTAATGACCTTGCTTTATCACTAAAACAGAATTAAGACTATAAAAAATACACAAATAGGTATTGAAACAGTAACTTCTTATATGACCTACTTGCCTACAAATACATTCATTTTAGGATGTTTAGAGAAAAAAAAGCTTAGAAAGACATCTCAATAATACATAGGGACCATAAATTCAGCTGAATAATTCCTCATAAATTTGAAACATTTATCTAAAACTCATGCAATGATTTTAGATCTGAAGGAGACTAGATATGTCATTTTATAGCTAATGGAGGATCAGAGAATTTACATGATTTTCTCAAATTCACACAAGTATTAGGTGGTAAAATTTGAATTAGATTGCCATATTATCTATTGTGGTGTAACAAAATAGCTAAATACATAGTGATTATAATAAAAGATAAATATTTTCTGTGTCTCTCTCCATCTTACACACACACACACACACACACACACACACACACACACCCTGCTGGGAGTGTTTTGGGTATTGCATTCAATTTATATCAATTTGGTGAGAATATGCATCTTTATAATATTGAATCTTCCATATTATGAATGTGGTATATATCTTATTTCATTTGGGTCATCTCTAATTTTTTTACAATAATTCTGCACAGTTTTCTCCATCTTCCACATCTTTTGGTAGAATTATTGTTAGGTATTTGACATTTTTAATGTTATTATAAATGATAGGTTTATTTAAATTTCTTTTTGTAAATTTTTTAGAAATTGCTGTTATGTACTATATTGATTTGGGGGTGTATTTGCATATCCAAGAAACTTGCTAAATTTAATTCACCTATAGATTTTAAAATTTTTCTACATACAATTATGTTGTCTATGAAAAATTAGTTTTCTTTTTTTCCCATCCCTGTATATTTTTTCTTTCCTTAAGGCATTGGTTAGAACCTCTAGTACAATATTGTATAGAAGTAATAACTGGCATTCTTACCTCATTCCTGATCTCAAGAGGAAGGCTTTAAATATTTCACCATTAAATGTGATGTTTGCTATAGGTTTTTGCTAAGTACTTATGATTACTTTATGCTCTTTGGTCATTCAATCTTGTTAAGACTTTTTATCATAAATGGGGGTTGAATTTTTTTGGGGTGGGGGTGGGGCAGAGGGAGAGAGAAAGAGAATCTTAAGCAGACTCCATGCCCAGTGCAGAACCCCAAATGGGGCTCGATCTCATGAACCTGAGATCATGACCTGAGCTGAAATCAAGAATCAGCTGCTCAACCAACTGAGCCACCCAAACGCCCCAGGGTTGACATATTTGATCACATGATTTTTCTTTTTAAATTAATATAGTCAACCTCGTTAATTATTATTTGAATGCTAAGTCACCATTTAATTCCTGGAATAAACTTTTATTCATGAAGTATTTATTTTCATATGTTTTTCAACGTGTATTTTAAACCTCACCAGTCATTGTTTTCATTGATGGAATCATTTAACATTCTTTTTTTTCCCCTCAGACACTAATCTTTTTTCTTCTCTTTCTACTTTCCTGCGTTCTCATATCTCTGTCTACAATAGTTTTTCTTCTTCCTGAAGAATTCTTAGTATCACCTTTGGTGTTGACTGATGGTGAACAAATTCTTAGGATTTGGGTGGGGGAAAGGGAGTGTGTCTGGACTTATTTTTCAGTTGCTTTTAGTATTGAATAATATTTTCCCTGTATATTGAATTTTAGAGTGGAAATTATTTTCTGTCATCACATTTAAGTTACTATTCCATTGCCATCTGGTTTCCATTGTGCTGTTGAGAGCTCAGTAGTAAACCTAATGATGATCCTTTATAATTAACTTGTCTTTTCTTTTTTCTAGTATATTTTAAAATTTTGCCTTTTTTTTTAAGTATTTTTACTCTGATATTCCTAGGTATGGTTTTCTTTGATTAATACCACTTGAGGGTCTAGAATTTCTTCAATCTGTGGTTTTATGTGTTTTTCTTTTTTTATCTTGGTGAAATTCTTATCAACTTCTCTCCCAATATTGCTTCTAATCCATTCCTTCTCACCTCCCTAGTTGGCCTAATTATACAAGTCATATACATATTTACTGTGATTGATATATCTGTTATGACTTTTTTTCTGAAATTTATTTGTATTTTCTGTATTCCAGATTATATTCTACTTCTCTATATTGATGCACAAACTGGAAAAGAGTCTTATTTCTGTGCGCCTACTCTTTTCCTCCATGATCATTGCATGAAATTCTGGCTGCTTTCATATTTGTGAATTCTGTTTCTTCCTCCCCAGAATTTTGAGATTGCTGAAAGCCCTACTGGTCTCTCAACCTCTTGGCTGCCTCCCTCTGTCCAGCATCTTAGCTTCCTGTCCTAAACTAAAAGTAGGCAAATGCATGGAAGGGAAAATTAGTATGCAAAGATTTGGGCTTATGTTAGTGAGTTACTTTCTAAGTATTTCTCCCCTACACTTCTCTCTCTCTCTCTCTCATTTTTTTTTCTCTATTTCTGGCTCTTTTGATGTCTGACTCTAAGGTGTCTTCAAACAGACTTATTTTTTATTTTTCTTTGTTAGTTGTTCTCAGTGTGATTATTGGTCTGGTGCAAGCTTTGCCACCATGGCCAGAAATTGAACTGCCTTTTGATTTTTTGATTTGTTTTTATTTTAAAATTTTGTCTGTATTTTGTTTACTACCAAATGAAAACCAACATTATATGTAGCTGAAGAATATTACATTTGCTTTGCTTGTATTTTTAAAAAATGAAGTCTTAACAAGACAGAATGCCATAGTTTATATTTCTTAACTACTTATTGTGTATTTCACAGATATATTTTACAAATAATGGGGACTCTACACAGAAAAATCACATAATTAAGAAATGCACAGTTCAACTTACTCTTTCCTCAGTTCACAATCTGTTAAAACCCTTTAATGAATCCTAAATTTATGTCTTCTCTGTCCTTCTGTTGAAAATATTTAGCACAGGAATTATCTTTTCACATCCACGATAAAAACATTAGAATGTTTGAATTAGCTTTTGCCTTTATATCTGGTATTTTTGCTGGACACTTTTTGGGAAACACTAATTCTTTTCAAGTACCAATTCATTTTAAAGGAAGAGAAAACCAGAATTAGAAGATAAATGAAAAATTATAGTGTGAGATAAAGTAAAAGTAGTAATGGAAACTGTGTGGTAGAAAGTTTCCTGCCAGGAGCCCATGATGAACATAGAAGTCTTTGTTTCCTCTCAGCTACAGCTGCTATTTACAAGATGAAGGATTGAAGATTTCACATTCCCTCAGGCTTTGATTTGGAAGAAGCTATTTCAGGAATGAGTTTTGGATGCTACCTGAGTTGCCACACATTATGGTTACATGGAACTGTTTTTTCCACTTCAATACTTGAAATTTGAACAGCATGTCTCATCTATGCAGAATAGTGTTCTATTTGCTTTGAAAGCCAGTTGCCAATTTACTTGATTTTTTGCTTTTCTTATCATTCCTAAAGTGACTAGTGATGGAGTAATTGCCACAAACCTGAGCTATTGTTCTGAAGTACAAGTTACCTTTCAGTTGTTACATATGGCAAAGCATACTCCAGTGATATAGATAGGATTTTAGCAGTGATTCAAGCTAAATCTACAAGTCTCTCCAGACTATGTGGTTATCACAGATTTACATGATGGTCATATGAAATCTGTGAAAACAGGAGCTCTAATTAACACATTTGAGAAATGTAAGCATTATAAATATAGTTAGCTCTATTGTTTTTCTATTTCATTATCCAAGTGAAACCAAAGTGATAGGCAAATCCAGAGTATGAGAAGGGGTTGTATACCTGGAAAGTTTGGCATAGAGTTGTTAGAATGGAACATACACACTGGACCTGATAGCACCAAGCAGGGAATGCTAGAAAGAGCAATTTAACAGAAAAGAAGTCCTAAGATTTTTCTCAAAGATCATATCACCAAAGAGAAAACTTTGGGAAACTGAGAGAATTGAACCAAAGGTTAGAATCTGGTAAAATCAGGTTATTAGTTGAACTGGAGGGTTAAGTGGGGGGTGAAACAGAAAAAGAAGAAAATAGCAACAAGCAGATGTAAGTGGAAAAAATAGAATGGTTCAAGACTGACACGGTAAATATTGAGCATCTGCCAGCACATTTCTTATATAATTGCTCTGGCTGCCTTATTGGACAGGGGGGAAGAAGCTTAAAGGAGATGCACGACACCACTGAAATGGCGCTCTGTTGTCTACTATAATGAGTTTAAACATTCTATCCTGGAATTTAAAATTCCATAATACATACACAAAATTCTGTTTTTCTAAACTCTCATAATTCCTCTTCAGGCACTCTAGGCACCAACTAAACCACACTCCTCTCTGTTCATGGAAAAAGCCTAGTGCCTTCTCTCTTAGAGCCACATTTCATACTGGTCATTGCCCTTCCCCCTCAAATGTGCACTTTCCAGTCCTCCTTTAAATCCCAACCAAAATCTAATCTCTTCTACCAGGTAGTGTGAGAATTTCATGAGGCCTTCTGTATCTCATACTAGCCAGAAACAATCCATCGGATCCTCAAACTGTAAGACATGTGTCTTTATGCCGGTATTTTTTTTTTTTTTTCTAAACTGCCTTACCATTAATAGTGTATGTGTCACCTACCTTAATTTATTGTAAGTTCTTTGGTAACAGACACTATGGATTATACGTTTTGCAATGTCCACAGTATTTATAAAAGTAACTTGAACATAGTGGGCACTAAAAACAAAAAAACAATGATTTTCAACACATGAACAAATGCACAGTTAGATCAATTAAACATGATCAACTATTTTATTGTGGGTTTTTAAAGTTTTTAGTTTACATATAATTTTATAACTTTCCTCTACTAAACATTTTTGAAATGTATCCATTTTAAGACAATATAGCCATTCTTAAAATCCTTAAGGCAATATAGCAAAATGTAAATATGTGGATAAATCATGGTGTTATATTATTATGGGTATGTTATATAATGATCCATTTTTTACCTTATTTGGTCAAAGTATTTCATAATAAAATATTTTAATACACATAAAGATGGTCTACATAAGAAACTTCGGCAAGCACCTTTGAAGAAATTTTCAGTGATGACCATTAGCTAAATGAATTATTTATTTAGTTAATGGTTGAATGACTAAATAAATAGTCATTCATTTAGTCATCAATGAATTATGACTAAATTCATTTACTAAATCATTAACTAAATTATATAGTCTTTCTCCAACTGAACTTGCCTTTAGTAAGCAAATGGTGACATTAAATTTGAACTATCAAGTGAACACCTGTTTCTTGAAAAGTTGCCATTGCAACTTCTTAGTATGAATTTGACTTCATAGTAATTACTATGAATATGATTTCATCAATTTGATTCTTTTCTCTTTAAGATGAAAACTTTGGGTTTGTTATTTTATTGCTAAGAAATGAAAACTAGAATGACTGCCATAGGCTAACAGTATAAGAGCACTTCAGAAAAAAGATAAGACATAAACCCTACCCTCAAGAATATTACCTTCTAGTAGGAAAAAAAAAATTACAGCCCAATGTAATTACAGATTTCATCCTCAAAATAGCCTTGGAGAGTAAATGCTCTTTTCTTCTTTTATATGAATAAGAAAATTGAAACCCAAAGTAACTTGCTTATACTCTACAACAAAATTACCAATATTTAGAGTTTCTTTTATATTAAATTGTTATTATATAAAAATTTAAATGGACAATTTTTAAGCAAAGGAGCGATGGTATCTAAACTCTGTCTAATCCAATTAAAATCTATCAGTTTATGGTGCTTCATTTTATTTAATGCATTGCCTTGCCCTAATAGCATGATACCCATGATAGGGTAGGAATGAAGATAGCTTTTACACCATTAATCCCAGTATGATGTAAGTGGTTCACCCAACAGCTGTTTCTATCCATAATACAAAAGGATTACCTTGAACCAGTTAGTCTACAAGATCACATTTGGTATAAAATACCTATGGTTTTCTTCCATAAATCTACCTAATAGTCCTTTTTAATTTATAAAATGGTATTCATTTATTTATGGGTAGTAGCGCTAGAAAGGAAATCAGGATAAACTGGGACAAATACAAAGAAGACATATATATCACTATAGAACAAAAACACTCCAATCAAATGCCATTTTAAAATGACTGATAGTGGAAACATTAGGTTCATTGTTTTATGAGGCCCAAAAGACAAAATCATTTCTACTCTGTCACCCAAATAACCTGATTACCAGAGATAAAGTATTGAGTAGAGCTAGTCTTCTTAAAAGACTTAATATAAAATTTCTCCCGGAGGAGGAGTTAAGATGGTGGAGGAGTAGAGGACCCTAATTTTGTCTGGTCCCTGGAATTCAGCTAGATAGTTAGCAAATCATTCTGAACACCTTTGAAATCAATGGGAGATCTGAGAAAAGAATTGCTGCAGTTCTGCAAATAGAAAAGTGACCAGTTTTTGCAAGGTAGAGGTGTGGAGACATGAATCCGGGGTGATAAACTGGAAGATAAACTGCAGAGAGGAGGAGCCCCTAATCAGGCTACCAGAAAATATTATAAGCAGCAGACACAAAATCGGAATATTTAGAATTCTGCTACACTTGGGGCCATCCCTGGCTTAAAGGCACTCAGGTGGTGAAGTGGGGCATAATCGCAGGTGAGACAGCGTGGTCTCAGGGTCTCTGGTGTCACAAAAAGAATGGGGGTGCCTGAGTGCAGCAGAGTTCCCAAGCTTTGGAGTAGGGAAGCCAGCTGCAAACAGCAAGTCTAGGCACTGGCTTTCTGCTCTGTGTTGCCATAAACCACAAACTTCTGCACAGTTGGGCAACTGCTCTCCAAGCAGGCGCCCAGGAAAAGGCAGAAGCTAGGTGAGAAGCAGGGTGAGACCTCCCTGGGGAGGGAACAGCAGGGGTCCGCGCCATGGGAGACCAGGGAGACAGGAGTGACTGCTTTTCCCTGAGGGTGCACTGAAGAGTGGGGGGGCATGAACTTTCAGCTCCAGGGCTAGAGATCAGGGCACCACCATTTTCATCCCCTCCCCCCTCATTGGTGCTGAAAGCCTTCAGAGAGCAAAACAGCACCACAGAGCAATCCGAGTCTGCTTACACAAAGCCCGGCCCCCCTGGCAAGGGTGGTGCAATTCCACCCAGGGAAAGACACCTGAGAATCAGTGCAACAGACCCCTCCCCCAGAAGACCAGCAGGAACAACCAGCTAACACCAAATTTACCAATCATAGAGAACTGGAAAACTTCAGCTTTTGGGGAAAACAGTGCATAGCATTCATGTTTTTTTCTTTTTAGTTTATTCTTTAGTCTTTTTTTTCCCAGATATTTTCTTATTTTATCAATTCTTTTAAAAAATTCTTTAGTTTTTATTTTTATGTATATGTGATATATATATAAAATATTTTTTTTAATTTTTGATTTCCTTTCATTGTATTTAATTTTTTACATATATTAAGTTTTTTTTTCTTTCCTATTTTGGGATCTAGTTTCCTTTTTTTTTTTTTTAAAGATTTTATTTATTTATTTGACAGAGAGAGACCCAGCGAGAGAGGGAACACAAGCAGGGGGAAGGGGAGAGGGAGAAGCAGGCTCCCTGCAGAGTGGGGAGCCCGATGCGGGGCTAGATTCCAGGACTCTGGGGTCATGACCTGAGCCGGAGGCAGATGCTTAATGACTAAGCCAACCAGGCACCCCAGGGATCTAGTTTCCTTTAACAAACAAACCAAATTACACCCAGGATATAGTTTATTGTTTTGTTCTGTTTTACTTCTTGTTTGATTTTTTTCTTATTTTGTTTCTGTTTTCTTCTAGTTTGTTTTGTTTGTATTTTTCTGGTGTTGTTGTTGCTATTTTCGTCTTTTCTCTCTCTTTTATCTGTTCTTTTCTGGACATAATGATGAGACAGAGAAACTTACCCCAAAAGAAAGAACCTGAGGCAGGACTCACTGCCAGGGATTTAATCAATGCGGATATAAGTAAGATGTCAGAACTAGAATTCAAAACAATGATTATAAAAATGCTAGCTGGGCTTGAAAAAAGCATAGAAGATAGTAGAGAATCCCTTACTGTAGAAATAAAAGAACTAAAATCTAATCAGGCCAAAATTAAAAATGCTATTACTGAGATGCTGTCCAAAATGGAAGCTCTAACTGCTGTGATAAACAAGGCAAAGAGTCAGTGATATAGAAGACAAAATGATGGAGAATAAGAAAGCTGAGAAAAAGTGAGAAGACAACTACTTGATCATGAAGGGAGAATTCAAAAAATCAGTGATATTATAAAGTGAAATAATACTTGAATAATAGGGGTCCCAGAAGAGGGGGGAGCAGAAGGTTTATTTGAACAAATTATAGCTGAGAACTTTCCTAATCTGGGGAAGGAAACAGGTATTCAAGTCCAGGAGGCACAGAGAGCCCCCTCAAAATCAATAAAAACAGGTCAACACCTCAACATATATAGCGAAGCTTGGAAATTTCAGGGATAAAGAGAAAATCCTGAAAGCAGCTCAGGAAAAGAGGTCCTTAACTTACAAGCATAGAAATATAAGGGTGGCAGCAGACTGACATGATATATTTACTGTGCTAAATGGGAAAAATATGCGTCCAAGAATACTTTATCCAGCAATACTGTAATTCAGAATAGAAGGAGAGAGAAAGAGTTTCCAGGACAACTAAAGGAATTCATGAACACTAAACCAGCCCTGCAAGAAATATTAAAGGGATCCTATGAGCAAAGAGAGCCCAAAATAACAAAGACCAGAAAGGAACAGAGACAATCTACAGACACAGTGACTTTACAGGTAATACAATGGCACTAAATTCATATTTTTCAATAATTACTCTGAATATAAATGGACTAAATGCTACAATCAAAAGACACAGTATCAGATTGGATAAAAAAACAAGACCCATCAATACGCTGTCTACAAGAGACTCATTCTAGACCCAATGAGACCTCCAGATTGAACATGAGGAGGTGGAGAACCATTTATCATGCTAATGGACATCAAAAGAAAGCTGAAGTAGCAATCCTTATATCAGACAAACTAGATTTTAAGGCAGTTTTACTCTAAGTAATCCTGTATGTTAATAGGGTCATTAAACATTTAATTTGAAACTTATAATTGCTGACCTTTGACATCTTACATTCCTCTTAGTTCTCAAGAGGTCAAACAACAAAAGCACATTGCTCAGTACATGTTCATGATAATAACAATGGAGGAGAGTCAGATGTTCTTGGTAAGGAATAGGCTGAGCAAACAGACACTAAAAATTGTGACATTTTGAATAGTTAACTGAAATAATATTTCAGGGAGTTATTTACATGATGGCTCAAGAATTACCTTGTTTTTGCCCTTGAAATTTTCCCAAACGTATTGAGAATATAGTTGCAATAGTTTCCACAACTAAAGTTGACAGACTAAATTTCAATAATGGTATGACCTCTTAATATTTGACCAGATGGCCAACATAATATTTTGCATTAATTGTCTTAAAAAATTTACTAACATAGTTTTTATCACAATTTCAACTAAAAAATGCAAAGTGAACAGAAAAATATCCTTACTGTATCTCTATTTTCAACAGAGTTGATTTTTCACACCAACTACAATAGATGCTTTGCAGTTTTTGGTCATTAATGATCTGTTCTTTGATAGAAGGCACTTAGCATCTTTGCTTAATGCTTTAGCAAAAATAGTTATAAGATATTAAAACCAACTCTCTAGTGATTAACATGTGTTCTGAGGTCGGTAGTGATCAGGATCATGTTTTATCTTACTGTTGACTTACCATACTTGAACTAACCTTTACTGGCAAGATAGTGTATGTGATTTTTCCAGGCCCATCTGAAAGTTATCTTTAATCATCTTTGTCTCTGCCTTTCCTCCTCTCACTCTCTCTCTCTGTATGTGTGTGCCTGTCTCTGTCTCTCATCCATGTGCTCATAGAACTAAAAGATGACAGTGACATTTGAATTTACCTTCCAAATTAAAATAGATTATTTTGAACCATGATACATGAGTTTTTATTACATTAAAAAACTCATTTCAAACCTTGGTTCTTAAAGCAACTATTTATTTAGGTCACAATTCAATGGATCAAAATTTCAATCTGAGCTGGCTGTAGGATTCTTTTAATGTCTGAGCTCAGCTGGACTGACTCATGCATCTGCAGTAAACTGAAGGTATACTAGTTACGTTAGAATCAGAAACCCATCTAAGCTTCAGATACTTTCTATTTCTGTGTCCTTTTTATTGTACCTCAGTATTTTGTCAAAATGTTGAAAATTCCTTCCTTTTTAAACCATGCTAAGGACAACAAAAAGAAAGATTCTGTGTCCATGCTTGAATAAGAATTGAAAAAAAAAAAGAAAAAGAAAAGAAAAGAAAAAAAAGCAGTGTATATCTGAGGACTAAGTGGACTAAGTGTGGGTTGAGAAAATACAATTCAAGAACAACAAATGTGGAGTAACTCATCTAACTGCAATCTAACTGCTTCTCACCAGCTAGTGATTAAATTTCTAGTAGTAAAACATTGAGGCTTTATGTGTTTAGCTTAATTAAGGAGGCAGTTCCTTACAAACAAGAAGGTATTTTTCATTGAGGATATGTGTAGATCACTTCATCTAATAAAATTATAATCTCTAAATTCTATGCTATAGGAATAAGTATGAGAGAACTTACATGTCATTTGCTGGAGACTATCAGAAATATAAGCCTTTCTCATCAATGATTCTAAAACATATACCTTGTCTTAGTTTGGGATGCAATAACAACGGACCATAGTCTAGGTGACTTACAAGCAAGAGAAATTTCTTTCACACATTTCTGGAGGTGGAAGTCTGAAAGCAGGGTGCCAGCAGTGTCAAGTTCTACTGAGAACTCTCTTCTGGTTTCAAATTGCCAACTATTCGTTGTATTCTCACATGGTAGAAAGAGCGCAAGAAAACTCTCTGGGGTCCCTTTTATAAGAGCATTAATTTCATTCAATAGGGCTCAACTTTCATGACCTGACCACTTCTCAAAGGTCCTACCTCCTAGTACCATCACAATGGGAGTTAAGATTTCAACTGATGAATTTTGGAAGTGACACAAACATTTAGTCCATTGTACCCCTCCTGACCAAAACTATTAAATGATAATGTAGCCTCATCTCTGAATATGCTTATTTTACTCAATAGTAAGAAACCCAGGTAAATGAACAGATTTATAATACTAGCCTTGTATATGAAAGAATATATTGGGAAAGTAAGGAATGCTTTTAATAAAAATTCTAAAATGGAGTTTATTGATATAATCTAAAAATTACAACCTGATCTCAGACTAGGTTGCTACCATTTTCTTCATCTTCATTTATGTATTTTTAGAGGGATAGAATAAAATTTTATCTACTACCTTGGACTGGGTGATCTAGGAAATGAATTGACATATGAATTGAATTAACATATAAACATTTATATGTTTGAATTATGAAATGAATTAACACATAAACATTTGCAAATTTAAATAAAACCTAATTTCATAATTAGGTGGGGTACCACAGGCCATTCTTCGTAAATAAACCAGGTTTAGTAAATACCTTCTATTTCATCTGACTTTATTTCCTTCCTCAGTAATTTTCATTTTAAAAAGTTAAGATGTTCCTTAATAAGTATATAATAAAAATTACGCCAACTGTCTTTAGAGCACAAACCTCACCTGGATTAGAAGTATTTTAATATGAAAAGTAAGCAGCAGCTAGGGTGGCATTTACTGAGGAAACTGAGTACATATAGCATTAGTTGCTGGGCATGGGCTTCTGAGTCACTGAGGGAAAATAAGAGGGCATTCCTCTCATTTCCTGCTAGAAGCCTGAAATTATAAAATCAATGTTATAACATAAATGTGAAATTATTTTTTCTTTCATGGATATATTTCTGCTGATTGATTTAAGTGGTTTCTTGTCCATTTCTGCATGTTATCTCTCTATATATTGAAAGTCTCAACACATAACTCTAATTATTGGAAGTCCTTCTGTTCAAATAGCAAGAAATGTGAAATTTTATTTAGAATAAATATTGGAAATTCTCAGTTTATGTAAACTGTTTTCTTTATATTTCCCTTTCCCTAAGGCCTTCTCCAGGAGATAGTATGACAGACAGATTATGAGCTCAGTCTCCACTTCTAATTACTCATAATCACATTGCTCATAATCACATGATACTTTTATGAGTGTGGGCATACTGCTTAACATTGTTGAGTGTTAGTTTCCTCAACTATCAGATAGGAACAAGGCTAACAATCATATACACTTTATTTGTTAGTTTAGAATAGCAAGCCAGTGCAGGGTAATGGGCCATTTTTGGCTAAATTGCAAACACATGTTAATGTGGGCAGCTCCTCTACATCCTGCTTTTCTTCCATATTTATTTTTATTCTCTTATAAGAGAGCTTTGGTTACAAAATTGAGGATGTGGAATTGGGGATGGGTTGAAAGTGCCTGGTGGCAGTCAGACCTGGGTGAGCAAATGGAATGGAACAGGACACCCATCAGGCTCCTTGAACTGAATTTGTGCTCCTATGATTAGAGGAATGACAGACAAAAACTGATGTAATTTCTTGGAAACTTGTTTAATTTGGGGCAGTTTAACCTTTATAAGTCTTCATTCCTGTCTGTGAACTGGTGATGAGAGTGGTACTGTTCATGGAGGTGCTAGGTGCATTAAAAGAAATTGTGGATAAAAAAGTAAAATGGTTAGCCAATGATTAATAAATGTATTATTATTATTATTATTATTATTATTACTAGGTTTATCATCTATTAGCCTCTTTGTACTAGCTAACCTGTTTAGGGACCCAAATAATAAGCATGGGAAAGAATTGTGTAGGAGGCTATCTTTCCCAGCCATCCTCTTGCATCTCAAACCAAAGAGTCCCAAACTTGGGGAATGTAAGGAGACTGCAATCTTAGTGTGGACTGATTTTCATGATGGGAAATAACACTATGAGATTTCACCAAGTGGATTTGTGAGCAGAGACATAAATAGGTGGAGCCAGAACAGGAGAATAGCATGGTAGCTTTTAGATGATGACCACGTTCAGGAAGCACAGAATGTTGAGATTTGGGGCCCCTGGATTACATAGATAAAGGTCTTAACACAGTGCAGCAAGCATTCTAAAAATGATTGCTGTAATTATTATCATTAGGTCTATTTTCCACTTATTATAGGAACTAGATAGCTGAAGAAGAAAATGAACTCCTAAACAGCTTTAATCATCTACAATAGCAATTTTCTTAGCATGTCGACAGTTTACAATTGCTTGGATTTAAAATAATGATACAATATTGTAGTTCCAGCTGGTTAATGAAAATAGAGACAACCATAAATCCTGGGGGGATTTTCTGCTTGGTGAGAAGTAAAGAAAGATAGGCCAAAACATATTAGAAATACAGGATACCTTTATCACTTTGCTCAATACTTAATATCTCAACATCTTGAAGGATGTATAGGATTTCAATAGGCACATTCTAGAAGGAAGTAAAAACAAGAGCAAAATGAAAAAAATTATGGGAAATGCAAGTAGTCCATTTTGTCTAAGGACAGGGTTTCCCATGCATATGTTTCAGTTATTTATTGCCGCATAAAAAAACATCCCAAAATTTAGTGGCTTCAAACAGTGATTTATTATTTCTTGTGATTCTGGGGTTTACTGGTCAGATCTTCTGATCCAAATGTCCGACTCTGTGATGGCTCACATGGCTGCATTCAGCAGGGTGTCATGCTGGAGTGTCTTAGTTCTCCTTGACATATCCTTTCTCTCATTACATGAAGTCTCATCCACCAGGTCCTCTCCATGTAACCTCTCTCTCCAGCAGAATAGCCTTTGTGTCATGGCTGGTGGGTTCCATGAGGGAACATTTCAAAAGGATAACTCCCAGTGTGAAAATACATATATGCCTCTGCTTGAATTGTGGTTGTTAAAACCCCCTTGGCCAAAGCAAGTCATGTAAACAAGGCTCTGGAGTGAATATGTGAGATACACAAAGGTATGAATATTGGAAGGTATGACTTGTGGGTATATTGAGAATGGGACAAGCTGGCAGTTCCAATACAAAAGATTCAAAGATGGAACCAATTAGAGTCATCTCATCACCACAGAACTTTATGGTGGACAGAGCCTATGTGTCTACTTTACTTTCAACCATAAAACCCAGAGAAGGATGGAAAAGATATTTGAGGAAAAAGAGGAAAATTAAATTCATCACAAAAAGGAGAAATAATTGTAAATTTAAAGGTTGCTAGATATCATTAGAAGATTTAGTTATAATTAAGTTTAGGTTAACTTGTAGAGAAAACTGCTCAAAAAGGCTTAGAAAATATCTCTGCAAAGGAAACTGTCACTTTAGAAAAATCAGAATACAAGAAAGAACAATAAGATTAGCAGAATCAACGTTTGGAGAGAATTGCAGGGAAATCTCTCCCTTCCCACATCCACAAAACCCAAATATAATACCCAGTAGGCAGTGGTGACAGTCTGATAGAGAACTGCCTACTCCCAGCTCTGAGTTGTATGACAGACTGTTATATTGGAGACCCCCAATGAAATGCATCTCCAGTATCTTCTTCTGCAACACGGAATCAGGCCTTGACTGTGTGACTTGCTTTTGTCAATAAGCCATCAGCAAGCATGGTACTAACAGAGGTTTACAACAGCTTACTCAATGAGCTGTAGCTACATGGGAAGCGTTTATTAGCATCCTGCTGCCCTATCCTTATATCCTTATAGAGCTCTGGCTGTGAGTGTCAAATCGTAAGAGAATACATGGAGAGAAGCCCCAAAGAACTGGTGGACATCTTGGACATTTCTATCTCAGCTGAGCTGCCAGCAGAATGTACCCACGTGAGCAGTGCCAGCCCATGTCACATGAAGTTGAGACAATCAGATCCTAACAAATTCTTTCAAAATTGCAGAATTTTAAGTAAATAGGTGCTTGTTTTATAAACAACTACATTTTTGGATGATTTGTCATGCAGTAATAGATATGTGAAAACAAAAACAGATGACTGTGGGAAAAAAGACTAGAAATGCTCTGTAATTCCATATATATGGAACACTCATGAGGTGTGGTATAAAGGACAAAGAAGAAAAGGCAACATACATCCACTAGTGAAAAACGTTAAAATCTCCATCACCCCTCCTTAGTATGGCAATTTGGTGGGAGTAGTACGTTCATGAGAACATACAACTAAAGCAAATTCTTCCTGTAAATATTTCCTTCCCACTGACAACTAAGCCTACAAAAAGGGAAAGTATTTTCCCCCTAACTTTTCTTCTGTAAATTTTCTTCTTTTAGCTCCTGTGTTTATGATTCATTTTGAGATATTTCTGGCATATAAAGGAAGGATTGAGTTTCATTCTTTGCATATAAATATCCAATTGACCAAGGACCATTTGTTGAAATTCTGCAGCTAATTCCTTGAAACTTTTCAAAAATCATTGATAATATATGTGTGGGTCTATTATGGAATCTATTCTGTTTCATTGATCTATGTTTATCTTCATGCTAATTTAACACTATCTTTTAAAAAAGATTTTATTTAAATTCTAGTTAGTGAACATACAGTGCAATATTGGTTTCAGGAGTAGAATTCAGTGATTCATCACTTACATACAACACCCAGTGCTCATCATAACAAGTGCCCTCCTCAATACCCATCACCCTCCTAGCCCATCCACCACCCACCTCCCTCCATCACCCCTCAGTTTGTTCTCTATCATTAAGAGTCTTTTATGGTTTGTTTCCCTCTCTTTTTTTTCCCCACCTCCCATATATTCATCCGTTTTGTTTCTTAAATTCCACATCTGAGTGAAACCATATGGTATTTGTCTTTCCCTGACTTATTTCGCTTAGCATGATACACTCTAGCTCCATCCATGTTGTTGCAAATGGTAAGATTTCATTCTTTTTGATAAATGAATATACAACATCTTCTTTATCCATTCATCAGTTGATGGGCATTTGGGCATCAGGGTGCATTTACCTCTCCAAATCTCTATTTTTGTATTCTTTGGCTAAATACCTAGTAGTGCATTTGCTGGATCATAGGGTAGTTCTATTTTTAACTTTTTGAGGAACCTCCATACTGTTTTCCAGAGTGGCTGCACTGGTTTGCATTCCCACCAGCAGTACAAGAGGGTTCCCCCTTTCTCCACATCCTTGTCAACACCTGTTGTTTCTTGTGTTGTTGATTTTAGCCATTCTGACAGGTGTGAGGTGGTAGCTCATCATGGTTTTGATTTCATCATCAGGGAAATAATTTAACACTATCTTAATTTCTTTAGAGTTATAGTAAAGTCTTGAAATCAGATAATTTAAGTCCTTCAAAATTTATTTTTTCTTTTTTTTCAAATTTGCCTTCGTTATTCAAATTCTTCCCAATTTCATGTAAACGTTAGAAAAACATGAAAGAATTTTGGTTGGGATTACATTAAATTTTTAGACCACTTTATGAAGAATTTACATTTGACCTATGCTAAGCCTTCTGATCTATGTTCATGCATTCTTTTCATTTATTAAAGTGTTCTTTACCACAGCAATACTTTGCAGTTTTTAAGCATACAATTAAACTTATCCCCAATTATTTCATGTTTTATATACTTAAAAATTGAATTCGTTTATGTCAAGTTCCAATCATTTGTTGGCAATATATAGGAATACAATTGACTTTTGTATACTGATCATACTTGTGACAGTATTAAATTTATAAATTAGCTTTAATAGCTAATTTGTACATTACTTAAGATTTTCTACATATACAATCAAGGTATCTATGAATAAAAACAATTTTGTTATTCTTTTATAATCTGTATTTCTTTCATTTCTTTATTTTGCCTTATTGCGCAAGTTTGAACCTGTAGTAAAATGCTGAATAAAAACAGTGTGACCAGAAAACTGCCTTTTTAAAAATCTTAGAGTAAAAGCATTTGGTCTTCTAAGTCTGATGTTAGTGGCAGATTTTGTGTAGATACCATCTGCCTATGTTTACTCAGTATTATGGATTGAATTTTGTCCCCCAAAAGACATGTTGAAATTGTAACCCCCCAGTGTTTGTGAATATGACATCATTTGGAAATAGGGGCTTTACAGACATAATCAAGTTAAGATGAGTTTACACTGAGTCTGCATGGGCCTTAATCCAATATGACTATTGTCCTTATAAGAAGAAAAGACAGAGACAGATGCACGGAAGGCCATTAAAGGTAGAGGCAGAGATAAACCATGGATTGCTAGCAACCACCAAAAGCTAACAAGAGACAATAGATTCCCTCAGAGGCTCCAGAGAAGCTATGCCCTACTAACAACTTGATTTTGGATTTCTAGCTTACAGAACTGTGAAACAATAAGTCTTTGTTGTTTTAAACCATCCAAGTCTGTGGTAATTTGTTCTGGCAGCCCTAGGAAACTAATACACTCAGTTTTTAAAGAAATTTCTGTATATATATTTTTAATTTTATAGTATGTTAATATGATAAATTATTTGAATTGATTTTTATATGTTAAACCATGCTGGTTTGTGGCATGCTGATTGTGCACATCTTTTTGAACTCTGCATTCGTAAAATAAACAGCGATAGTTAGAAGGAAATTGGCCATAGTGAGAATTACACCAGGGAAATTGGCAAATGGTGCAAATTGGTTTTTCTCCCCTCCCCCACCCGGAGCCTGTTGTTACACATATAACAGCACACCACTCTGTTAAATCAACTTAACATCACTAATAAATCTGCTAATCCCCATGTATTATTCTTTTTATATTTTTCTGAAATTGGTTTGCTAAAATTTTGTTAAGGAGTTTTATTTACTTGTAAAAAAAATTAAAAATTAAGAGTTTTATTTATTTGTTTGTTTTCCTGTTTATAAGGGCCACTGTAGTAGAGTATTCTTGTTATGTTATTGTGTGGTTTTGGTAACAGGTAATATAGCCATCATAAAATGAGTTAGGGATTATTGCCTTGTCTTCTACTTCTGGAGAAGATTGTGTAAAATTGGTATTTCTGCCTCAAATGTTTGGCAGAATTCACTAGTGAAGATATCTGAGCCTCAAGTTTTCTCTGTGGAAAAGTTTTTACTTTGATGTCTGTATCTTTAATAGATAAAAGGTTATTCATGTTATCTTTTCCTCTTGGGCAAGTCTGGTAGTAGCTGACATTTCATCATTTAACTGGGCATTTCATCTAACTTGTTGAGTTTGTGGGTCTAAGGTTGCTTTTAAAATTCCTGAGTAATGCTTTCAGTGCCTAAAAGAGTGGTATCCCCCTTGCATTTTGATATTTATAATCGGTGTCTTTGCTTTTTTTTTATTCATCAGAAGACAGAAGCCTATCAACTTTATTGATCTTTTCAAAGAACCAGCTTTTGGATTTATTGATTTTTATCAATTTTCTGGTTTACATTTTATTAATTTTTGTCTTTATTATTTTGTCATTTTGCTTAAGTTTAATTTTATCTTCTATTTTCTAGTTTCTAGGTAGAAGCTTCTAACATTGATTTGAGATCTTCCTTATTTCTAATATGTGTTATTTACTCTGAGTTTCCCTCCAAGAGCTTCTTTTGCAATATCCTTTAAATATTGTTATTTTCAATCTTCAAAATATTTTCTAATTGTTAATTTCCAAATATTTGAGTATTTTCCAAAAATATTTTTGTTATTGATCTCCAATTTAATTTGTGTTCAGAGGCTATGTTTTATATAATTTCAATCCTTTTATATATGTTGAAACTTGGTTAATGATTTATATAGTCTATCTTGGAGAATATTGTATATAAACTTGAAAAGAACGTGTATTCTTTTTTTTAAATTTTTTTTAAAGATTTCATTTATTTATCTGTGACAGAGATAGTGAGAAAGAGCATGAGAGGGGAGAGGTCAGAGTGAGAAGCAGACTCCCCGCTGAACTGGGAGCCTGATGCAGGACTCGATTCCAGGACTCTGGGATCGTGACCTGAGCCAAAGGCAGTCACTTAACCAACTGAGCCACCCAGGCACCCCAAGAATGTGTATTCTGATTTGGGATGGAACGCACTATAAATGTCAATTTGGTAAAGGGAGTTGTTACTGTTATCCAAGTATTTGTATTCTTATTGATCTTCTTTGTACTTGTTCTATCAGTTACAGAAAAACATATGTTGAACTCCCCAATATAACTTTGGGATGTGTGTGTGTGTGAATGTGATATAATTTATTTCTTCTTTCAGTGCTGTTTTTGTTTCATATATTTTGAAACTCCATTAACAGGCATATACACATTTAAGATTGTTATGTCTTGATAAATTAACACCCTTTAATTATGAAATGTTTCACTTCTAGTAATATTCCTTATTTTAAAATTGGAAATTTGTTATTAATAGAGTCATTTCAGCTTTTTTAAAGTTTGTGTTTTCTAAGTTTATATTTAACCATTATTCTACTTTTAATCTATGTATCTATTTTATTTTATTTTATTTTTTTTTTTTTTTTTTAAAGATTTTTTATTTATTTATTTGAGAGAGAGAGAATGAGAGACAGAGAGCATGAGAGGGAGGAGGGTCAGAGGGAGAAGCAGACTCCCTGCCGAGCAGGGAGCCTGATGCGGGACTCGATCCCGGGACTCCAGGATCATGACCTGAGCCGAAGGCAGTCGCTTAACCAACTGAGCCACCCAGGCGTCCCATAATCTATGTATCTATTTTAAGTGGGCTTATTATAGATAATATATCTCCAGGTCTTGCTTTTTTTTTTTTTAAGATTTTATTTATTTATTTGACAGAGAGATAGATAGCGTAAGTAGGCAGAGCGGCAGGCAGAGAGAAAGGGAGAAGCAGGCTCTCCACTGATCAGGGAGCCCGAGGTGGGGGAAGGGGGGGCATCCTAAGACCGTGGGATCATGACCTGAGCCAAAGGCAGACACTTAACTGACTGAGCCACCCAGGTGCCCCTCCAGGTCTTGCTTTTGGAATTCAATCTGACTTTTTACCTTTTAAAGATTTACTTATTTATTTACTTATTTATTTATTTGAGAGAGAGAGTGAGCAGAGAGGAGGGGAAGAGAGAGGGAGAGAGAGTCTCAAGCGGACTCTGTGCTGAGTGCAGAGCCCCGACATGGGGCTCAATCTCAGGACTTTGAGACCATGACCTGAACGACACCAAGAATCGGTCGCCCAATGGACTGTGCCACCCAGGTGCCCCTGACTTTTTACCTTTTAAATACAGTATCTAGACAATTTACATTTAGTATAATCATTGATTGGGTTAGATCTAAATATATGATCAACCTATTTCTTTCAATTTTTCCTATTTGGCTCTTTTTTTTTTCTTTTCCCTTGCCTTTTTTAAAGATTTTATTTTAGTTCCATGTTTGCTAACTTTGTTTTATTTTATAGTGGTTGCTCTAGAAGTTAAAATATATATCTCCAACTTATCACACTTTAAATTCAGTCATACCACATTATATGTAGCATAAGAACCTTATAGTAGTATACTTCTATTTTCTTCTACCTGTCCTCTGTGTGATTGTTATTCATATTACCTCTATGTATAAACTCCAAATACATTGTTATTTTTGCTTTGAACTGTAAATGATCTTTTAATTTTTTTTCAAATTTTTTATTGAATAAATTTGATGTGTAACATTGTGTAAGTTTAAGGTGCACAGTTTGTTACTTTGATTTATATATTGTAATATGATTTCTGATATAGTGATATTTATCACATTATAATTATAGCACAATATTATTGTCTGTATTATACTGTGCATTAGATCTCTGTGTCTTATTTACTACTCAATATAAGTTTGTACCCTTAAACACCATCACTCTTACCACCCTCATTAATTTTATTTTTAATCATGGGTAATGCACATTACATAAAATTTATCATCTTAGGCATTTTTTAAGTATACAGTTTAGTAGTATTAAGTGCATTCATGTTATTATGCAATCAATCTTCAGAACATTTTCATCTTGCAAAACTAAAACTCTGTGGGGTGCCTGGGTGGCTCAGTCAGGTAAGTGTCTGCCTTCGGCTCAGGTCATGATCCCAGGGTCCTGGTATCAAGCCCCACATTGGGCTCCCTACTCAGCAGGGAGTCTGCTTCTCCCTCTGCCTCTCCCCCTGCTCATGTTCTTTCTCTCTCTCTGAAATAAATAAATAAAAATCTAAAAAAAAAAAACCCTAAACTAAAACTCTGTACCCATTAAACAACAAATTCCCCAACTCCTCCCCCAGTCCCAGCAACCACCTTACTACTCTCTGTCTCTATGAATTTGACTACTCTAGGTACCTCATATAAGTGGAATTATACAGTATTTGTCTTTTTGTGACTGGCTTCTTTTGCTTAGCTGATGTTCTCAAGAGTTATCTATGTTGTAGTATGTGTCAGAATCTCCTGTCCTTTTAAGGCTGAATAATATTTTATTGTATGCATATACCACATTTTGTTTATCCATTTACCTGTTTATAGTCATTTGGGTTGCTTCCACCTTTTGACTACACTGAATAACAATGTTATGAACCTAGGTGTACAAATATCTGTTAGAGACCCTTAATTTCTGGGGAGTATATACCCAGAGAGGGATTTGCTAGATATTATGGTAATTATATTTTTTAAAATGTTAAGGAATCACTATACTGTTTTCCATTGTGGCTATACCATTTTACATTTCCACCAACAGTGCACAAGGGTTCCAGTTTCTTCACATCCTTGCCAAAACTTATAATTTTATTGTTGTTGTTGTTTTATAATAGCCAATCTAATGAGTATAAGTTGATACTTCATTGCGGTTTTGATTTAGATTTCACTAATGATTAGTGACGTTGAACATCTTTTCATGTGCTTATTAGCCATTTTTAGAATGAAAGATGTATTTTGCCCATTTTTTAATTGGGTTGTTTATTTTTTTGTTGTTGAGTTTTAGCAGTTCTGTATATATACTGGATATTAATCCCTTATCAAATATGTGATTTCCAAATGTTTTCTCCCATTCTGTGGGTTACCTTTTCACTCTGTTGCTTGTGTCCTTTGATGCAAGGTTTTTACTCTGATGTAGCTCAGTTTATCTGTGTTTCTTTTGTCACCTGTGCTTTTGGTGTAATATCCCAGAAATCAGTGCCAAATCCAATGTCATATAAATTAACTTTTTAAAAAAAAATTTAAAGAAAGAAAATTTTTTTGTGTTTATCTACTTGTTTACCATTTCTGACTCATTTTATTTCTTTGTGTATATTCAAATTTCTATGTGTTATTTTTTTTTCTGTCTAAAGAACTTTCTGTAATAATTTCTGTTATGTGTGTCACCAGGGATGCATTTTCTCAGCTTTTTTTTGGTTCATAAGTCTTTATTTTTCTTCATTTCTGAAAGAATTTCTCACTGGTTAAAGAATTCAGGGCCAACAGGTGTGTGTGTGTGTGTGTGTGTGTGTGTGTGTGTTATGTTTGTTTTCTTTCAGTATATTAATGATATCCTCCCATTCTCCTTTCACATGCATAGTTTCTAATGAGAAATCTGTGATAACTCTTATGTTTGGTCTCTATACATAATGTGTCTTTTTACCTCTGGCTTTTTTTTTTTTCTTAATTACTCTAAGTTTAAAGCAATTTGATTAAGATATACTTTGGGGTAGTTTTATTTAAATCTTTATCCTGCTAGGAGTCACTGAATTTCTTGAATTGAATCTATGGCATAATAAATTTCATAAATTTAGGGGCACCTGGGTTGCTCAGTTGGTTAAGCTTCTGACTCTTGATTTTGGCTCAGGTCATAATCTCATGGTCATGAGATCAAGCCTGCTTGGGGCTCTGCACTGGGTGTGGAGTCTTCTTAAAATTCTCTCTTTCTGCCCTTCCCCCTTTCTCCGTCTCTAAAATTAATTAATTAATTAATTTCACAAAAATTGGACATTTCTCAGTTATTATTTCTTCAAATATATGTTTTGCCTCACTTCTCTATGTTCTTTCCTGAGACTTCAGTTAACATGTATCTTTGGTCACTTGATAGTATGTCCTGGTTTCTTGATGGCCTATTTAATTTTTGTCTTATTTTTCTCCATGCTTTATTTTCAACATTTTCTATTACTCTGTCTTCAAGTTCACTGACGTTTTATTCCACAATGTTTAATTTGGTGTTAATCCCAACCAGTGTATTTTTAATTTCATATGTTGTATTTTTATACCCACTATACCTTGTGTAGCTATATTTATAATAAGTATTTTGAAGCTATGAAGATATTTATGATTGCTGTTTTAATGTCTGGGAATTGTTTGTCCTATTCTTTTCGAAGGGCTTTTTCTCAAGCCTTATGTAGTTTTTAGTTTTCTTTATTCGTGTACAGATCATAACTCAGCCAAAGCCTTGAGAGACTCTTTCTGCACATTGCTGGAACTCTCTTTTTATGTGTTCTCTAGAGCTCTACTCCTTTCCTAAGTTTTGAAAAATTCTCAGCTATTCTTTCTTGAAGTTTGCTTCTGCTCATTCTCTTTACTCAGTGGGGGACTCCAATTCAAGTTAATTTAATTATTATAATTCTTTTCTACATGTCATAAATGCCTTTCTACATTTTTCCATTTTTTTCTCATGAATCAATGAGCATATTTTCTAATATCTTGTATTACACTTTACTAGTCCTGCCTTAATATGTTATTTACCAAAAATATTCTTCATAGAGAATTTCCATTAGATTTTTTCTCTTATGAAAATCTCCAGTTTACCTTCTATGTTTCCATCTTTTTCTCTAATTTCTTGACCATATTAATCATAGTAATTTTAAAATCTCCCTCAGGTAACACCAGTATTTGAATCACCTTTATATCTATTCCAATTGTGTATTTTCTCTCTTGGTTTTCAGTCATGTGGTCCTTTCTTTAGCAAGAATAATTTTATTTAATTGAGTGACAAACAGTGTGCATAAATAATTGCAGAAGCTCCAGAGAAAGGGATAGCAATTATTGTAGGTTTTGAAGGCCATGCACAGTCTCTGTGTCATATTTTTTTTCTTTTTCTTTCCCTTTATTTTTGGGAACAACATTTTATAGATGAAAAATACTTTAGAGTGTGGGCTGTATAAAAACTACCCACAGCAGATTTGTCTCAGTGGCCATAGTTTGCTAAGCCCATGGTGATTGGCATTAGTTCAATACTGTGAAATATTAAAATGTTAGGAGATGGAAACTACTACAAACTAGGAAATAGGACACTAGTGGTACAGGTATAAGCATCTTTCCAAGAACAGAGTTAAAGGGGAGGCAGGAAATGAGGTGGCAATTAAGTAATAGATTTCTATCAAGATTAGGTAGATTTTTTTTTCAAGAAGACAGTCTAGATCAAGGTCAAAGTTAAAGGTAGGGTTGAACAAAATAGGAATGAGGAGGTTTTTAAATTATTTCTTAGAAAAATATATTTTAAAAAACTTCTATAGAATATATATTGGGGCAGCAAATCATATTTTGTAAACAAATTTTTAACTGCACAATAGTAAGTAATGTGTTTGAAACTGACTTGTGAATACCCCATGTGACCTCAGAACAGTACTGAGAAAGCAGTGATGTTTTATCATGCTTTGGTAATAAATAACTATTACCTTCAATAGATTGAATAATGTAACTTCTCCACCATGGTCTTCTACCAATATCTATAATAGCTTACATAGATGTTTTAAAATCTAATCTTGAATATATATAGTGAGAAAAAGTCTTTATCTTTCTTATGTAGAAGTTGTGATTAATATTTAGCAATTGTTTGTAAAACATTTTGGCATTGAATACTATTATTGTAAAATATCATTTTATTGCCTTGCTCTAGAGAGTCTTATCTTTCATTATAGAGTCTTCCTTCTGGTTGGCACATAGAATGGTGGTTGATCAGCTTAATATAAGCAGGGACTGTGCTGAATTGAAGCTGGTTAAAAGCCTGATAATGTTCTGTCTACCTCTGCTGTAACCGTGACCCTTCAGCATTTTTGATTAAGAACATGGTGTAATCTGCAAATCCCTCCCTCTACTGTGTCCTACACTCTAATCACCATCTTTTCAGAATTCTAACATTTCCACTCTGCTTTCTAGAGGCTTTCTGCTCAAATTTTTAATCTCCTACCCTATGCATCTCAATATTTAGAAAATATCCTGAGGGCAAAAGTGGCCCTATGCTTGAAGCCTCCCAAGCCTCTGGTGTCCACCCCCAACCCTCCACCCCACAGTGGCCTTCCCCAAGGATTCCCACCTAGCTTAAATCTGGATTTTCAGTTTCTTGCCCATTCCCAGAATTGGTATATACCCCTAGAATGGGGTTCCCTCTTTGTCATCTTAGCCCCTCTATTTTTCATTGCTTCTGTAATTCTCCATTTCCTTCAAATAGATGATGTCTATATTTTATTTGGCTTTCCTAGCTCTTCTATGAAGAAGTGCTATCCTGCCATGGGCTACCCTATCTTGTTGGAGGCAAAGAAATTTAAGATGGCTTAATATTTAAGCAAAAAATCATCAGCTTAGCCTTCTACATTATGACCTCAACCTATATTACAATCATATCTCTACATATCTACTACATGCCTAAATGTATGTTGTGATTCAGTCCTAACTTGCTGAATGCTCCATATATTCTCTAAATATTCTTGACTGGAATTCCTTAGCCTAACCTCTCTGGATCTTTGCCTGTAGAAGTCTTATCTACTTAACTCCTCTTTAGTCACCTGCTCCTTGAAGTTGGAGATTGAGACTTGCTTATATTTGGATTCCCTGCTGTCTCATAGCTCAGAGCTTTACACATAGCAGGAACTCAATAAATATTTGATGATCTTCGTTGAGTAGCCTTTATTTAGTGCTTTGACACCCTTTGGCCTTTCTTTCTATGACCTCCTAATCTAGGAAAGTTACAGTTTCAGATAAGTCTTTTATTAGCTAGGTTCCCTCCCCACCCACCCCCCCTTCCCACCCCCCACCCCCCCGCCCGGTGAAAGCATCACATTTTTAGTTCACTGACCTTCAGGTTAGCCACATAGAACCACATAAACAGAAAATCTGATATCTAAATGAATTTTAGTAACTGAACAGGCTAGTGAAATTGAAATCTTTATCTTTGACGTATTCTGAATTTAATGACTGAATATAGTCTGGAGTTTAAATTCAGATACATTGTTCTTTAAAATGTCCATAGGACCCCAGATGGCTATTTCCTATCACTCAATAAAAATAGCCTATCTTATCATCATTTTTATCTGTTCTTTTATGAGTTTTTATTATAGGGGCAGACGATATGTCTGCTGGTAGAAAGTCTGCCATTAAGACTTTTAAAGACTTCAGTTGGAGCAAACCAGGTTCACAGAAAGTTATTTTATCCATACCATGATTTGGGCATTTTTCTTTAAAGAACAAGATAATCTTGATGCCCTTTTGTTAAATTTATTCAGAAGGGGGAAAATATCTTAAAGAAACAACAATATGCAATAGCAATAACTATTGCTTCTTGGAAATTTGTTGTATTGACATAACTGCACTCTCCCTCATTTAAAATTCACAGCAACATCATGAGGTAAGTACTTCTAGCACCCTCATTTTGTCCCTGAGGCTTGGAAAAATTAGCTAGTTTGTCCAAGATCAAACATCTAACAAGTGCCAGGATGAGGGTTTTACCAATTTTTTTCTGAATTCCAAACCCTATGCACTTAACATATGGGTTATTAGAAAGTCACCAATAATGATTTATTAGGGAAAGAGTCAAATTAAAACAATGTAGTATGAACAAATGTTATTTTGAGTATTGACCTGGATTGGGTTAACAGAATATAAATGAATTTTTACTAGTAAACCAATATGAAGGGCAACATTTTGTCTAGAAAAGTTTATGAATTCATAAATTAGAAGCATTCTCCTGAAACTATCTCCACCAAAAGGTGTCTATCATTAGGAAATAATATGTCACAAATACAAGAATTCCAAGAGAAGCCTAAGGTATATATACTGTTATAGTTCCAACATAATCTGAGCATGCATACTTGAGGAACTAGAGAGGATTGTTGTCAGTAGTATATTTTATTTAGGACTAAAATATTTTATGGGAGCAAACTTATACAAGAAACTTGGTCTCATATTAAAGCCATAATTTTCTGAAGGGAAAGGGGATTCTAAATATAGGGTGGGGCTTGTCACCCAGATTTATCTCCTGGCACATTTTCTCACCTATTCTTATTTGCAAGGAAAAAAAAAAAGCTATTAAACTATTTAAGGTAGCACAACAAAAACATGAGAAATAAGAAAAGGGAGAGAGTGTTATTAACTTTATGTCTGCTGAAAACCAACAGGTCTTCAAGGAAGGGGAGCTCCTGAGAATGGGGCACATTGCTGCTTCAGTATCTGATAAATGTGGCATATCTTCTGTGAGAAAACATAGCATCAGTCATTCTCAGGGGGTATAGGTACACAGGTGGAGAATCAAGAGCCCAGACAGGGAATACATCTGGTCACTATCAACATCATATTTGATAAGAGACTTTGTTTATAAATATATGTGAGGCATTATAGTCAGAAATAATTAGCAGGAACTTAGCAGTGAACTATTACATGCCACGCATAGAATACAGTATTTAAAATAATGGTTATTTAATATAGCAGCACCATGAGGTAAATATTTTTTTAAGTATGTAATATGGGTATATGTGGATATAATATACATATGTGGATATATATACATATATATAGGCATGTGTATACAGATCTGTGTGATGTTTGTGTGGTATGAGTGTTTCTGTGTATGTGTAAATACATCTATACATACATACATAATTGTTCCTGTTTATAGAAACTAATATTTCACCTCTCAGGTGATTGTTTATACATGTTTTATTTTATGGGGAAATGTACATAGGAAACAGTGATTTCATATGTTTTACATAATACTAGGCAAAAAATTGAACATATTAAATCAGTAAACATGTAATCCTTGACTGGATTGCTCTTTCCTCCACTTTCTGCCAAGTGGACTCTACTTTTCCTTTACAAGATAAGGTGGTCTTCATTTTTCATTCTAGGTCAGATCTCTCTGCTGTAGGATCCTCTTGTACTCTGATTCCCTTTGTCATAGCACCGATTATACTTTAATATGACAATACCTATGTCCTATTATTCAGCATATACAGACTAATTATGTATTATTCTATATCCTCAACCCAAGTAGAGTGCCAGGCACCCAATAAATATTTCATTTGAACTGTATGTTCTCCCAAATCAAAAGCTTCCCTCAAATGAGTATTTATCAGACTTATACACTAACCTGGTTTATTATTGGGTCACCTTTACAAACAATATTTACATTGTAAACATCATTGTTTATATAAAAACATTATGTTTAAGTTAAATTTTTCCATCCTACAAAGCAGATAGGAAACATTTGAGGGTTCAAAAGAGTCTTCCCTAGCCTCCCAAATCAGATTGCGTAGAGGGCTACAACTATGCATAGTGTATTTACAACATTTCATAGCATAATTTTATTTTTAATAGCATAATTTTAAATATTGATTTTTTAAAGCATTGTACATTTCCCAGTTTAGTCTATTCTATTGGTTAACAAAAAATAAAAAGATGTTTAAAATTTCAAAAACCATGATTCATTCAGTAAGCAAAAATAATGATTTTAAAGAGGAATTGAAGATCATTACAGTAATTCATTTAAACACACATTAAATGATCATTAATTGAATCTCCCAGCTTTGAATTATTATTTCAAAATGGCTTATCTTTTTCTCTGAATCATCTTCCACTATCTGTGAAAGTTGACCTTTGATCTTTTAGTTTTTTTCTGTCCAACATTTGCTCTAACAATTAGTAAAGCAGACTTAAATGCCCTAAAGAAGATATCCATTTTTTAAAAATGTGAATAAGTTCCTTTGTAATATAAATAACAATTTATTTTGTCCTTTATTACATAGTGAAAAGATATTAAACAAATTTTTATCTGTATAGGATCCGTGTTCCTGTTTTGTAAGAGAATCCTACAGTAGGTTACGTCCATTAATCTACTGCATCCTTTCTTTCTTTTTTAATTATTATTATTTTTATTATTATGTTCAATTAGGCAGCATGTAGTACTGTATCCTTTCAACCAACTTTATAAGATCTGCCGCTTAACTTTATTTCAGTCTTTGCATTGAGCTTTCAAGGCCTGGCAACCAGATATCAGTGTCATCATATTCATTATTTAGTGCCTCATTAAGATTCAATCCTTTTGTAGCAAATGTCTACCTGTCTAAACCTAGTGGTAAAATTAGAGGCTTGAACTGTTGAATCACAGATCTGTACCTCTGAAACAAATAATGCAATATATGTTAAGAAAAAAAAAAGAAGATGGCAGGAGGAGAAGAATGAAGGGGGGGAAATCAGAGGGGGAGACAAACCATGAGAGACGATGGACTCTGAGAAACAAACTGAGGGTTCTAGAGGGGAGCGGGATGGGGGGATGGGTTAGCCCAGTGATGGGTATTAAGGAGGGCACATATTGAGTGGAGCACTGGGTGTTATACGCAAACAATGAATCATGGAACACTACATCAAAAACTAATGATGTAATGTATGGTGATTAACATAACAATAAAAAATTTTTAAAAAGTTAGAGGCTTGAGTAAGAAACAAATAGATAAATTAAATTTAAAAAAGCGTTTCCTTGAGTGTATCAGTCAAAAACTCTGTTCTCATAACTATGGAATACTTTCGTGTATATGTGGCCCTGACTATACTGGGCCCAGTTTTCCATTTATTATTTCTGAAACTAAATAGTACCCTTTATGTTAAGCAGGAAAAACATATACAGACTTAAATAGTAAACATCCTAGATTTATAACCTCATCTTTGAATGTCAAATCAAGTTTAAGGGTTTTTTTGTTTTTTTTTTTTTTAAGATTTTATTTATTTAAGGGTACCTGGGTGGCTCAGTCAGTTAAGCGTCTGCCTTCGGCTCGGGTCATGATCTCAGGGTCCTGGGATCGAGCCCTGCATTAGGGGTCCCTGCTAAGCAGGGAGCCTGCTTCTCCCTCTCCCTCTGCCTGCCCCCCCCCCCACACACTTGTGCTCCTCTCTCTGTCTCTCTTTATCTCTGTCAAATAAATAAAATATTTTTAAAAATCTTAATTTTTTATTTGAGAGAGAGACAGAGAGAGCACAAGTGGGGGAAGGGGCGGCAGACACAGGGAGAGGGAGAAGGAGACTCCCCAGTGAGCAGAGAGCCTGAAACAGGGCTCTTTCCCAGGACCCTGAGATCATGACCTGAGCCGAAGTCAGACACTTAATCGTCTGAGCCACCCAGGCACCCCAGCAAGTTTAAATTTTTAATTGTATAGTTCAGCTTAGCAATTTTAAGTATTTTTTCTTTGCTTTAACTTTCATTTGGCTATTTGTTTTCCCTGAAAGTCAGCATGCTTTAGGAGAAAACGAACTGGACCAGGCCTCAGAAATCCTAATTTCTAGCACGTGTTTTCACCATTTAATTAGAAAAGTGATCTCAGACATCTACTTATAAGAAGCTCAAAATCATCAGATGTAAAATGGGGATTGGATGACTTATCTTCACGTTTGCTCCCAGCTTTAATATCTGCAATGTGTACGTGTGTGTGGTTTTTTTTTTTTTCTCAATATAAATCCTGTTAATTATTTTTATCTCCACAGCACTTAGAACACTGTCTGGTCCCTAGTGGTACTGTATGTTTTGTTTTTGTTTTTGTTTTTGTTTTTGTTTTCCTAAGAGAAAGAAGGACCAAAAAGCAGAATAGAGATGAGAAGGAGGGAAGAAAAGCAGGAAGGGAGGGAGGAAGGAAGGAAAGAAGGTAGGAAGGAGTGTTTTAAAATGTGGTATGAAAAATAACTATTTCCTATTTAGTAGACTTTTCAACCTGGGCAAATAATATCAAGAAAAGATTTGGAGAGTTATTTGCATTTTACAATCGAACCCTTCCCCCCACTTCTGGAATGACAGCTCACACTCAGGCACATCGTTAACAGTTTCACAGCTGCTCCATCTGGGTCTTGTCATCATTTCTTAACAAGAGATAATTTTATTAGATTGTTAAAACTTTGCTTCTTAGTGTCTCTGGGTTTTATTTGCTCTGTTCATTTTTTGTGGACATCATTTATATCCAGAACCAATATTTTAGAAGAGAGTTAAGAATCCTCTTGTCTCCTTTAGTAAGAGTTGTCTTTCAACAAGGTCTAATGAGTATTCACTTCGCCGATCCTGCAGAACAGGCACTTCTTTATTGGAGTTGTCTTTGAAGGGAAAATGGATTTCTGAAGTATAACCTTCATAACAGGTGGAGGATGGTATCATGAAAGTGAGCGACAGATGTGTACTAATTATGATAGAAAATGGTGGCTCACTTCTCTAGCTTCTATTTTTCTGAAATGTAAATGACCTTAAATTATTAGGTGTTCAAATGATAGGTGAAAGTTAAGGTAACATTTCCAAAGAAATTTAGAAGCGATTTATATGGCATCCAGGCAATTTCTGCCTTAGAGTATACTCAATCTTTTATTTTAATGCTGACACTTCAAGCTGAAAGTCTTTCAGTTACCGTTGAAGTTAAAATAACACAACGGAGGGAGGTGAGTAAACTGTTATAAAATACATGATGAATGTTCAGAAAACATTGTCTATTATATGCAAGAGGAAGCCCACGGAAGAGGAAAAAATGAACTTGCAAAATGAATCAAGAAATAAAAGACAGACAGTTAATACACAGAAAAATGAATGCAGACTGGAGAGGGAAGGGATTTTATTAAAGAAAAACAAGGACAGTATCTTCTTCCTTAATTACAGTTTGTAAGCTTTAGAAATATTCTCTCTTTGCTTTTTAGCAGTAATTTATTAGGCTTCAGTCTAGGTGAATTTACATGTTCAAGTTGTGAAAATTATTTTTGAAAGGGAGGATTCACTATGTTCATAAGCATTGAAAGTACAGCTGTATGCATTTTGCAGGGAAGAGATACTTAGAAAATATTTTCCCATTTTTAAGATAACAGCTACTATGATTATTTGTTTTTGCTTTGTTTTTCTGCATTATTTTGGGGGAAAAGAAAAGCAATTATTTAATGAAGGAGAACCTCGTGACAGTGAATAGAGTAGTTAGGTGAGCTCTGTCAGATTACACTTAAAAACTGGTGTTACAATCATTTTAATGGAAGACTATGCTTCTCTGATATTACACTAATTGCCATGCTTTCTTGGTATCTATACTGAATCATTTAATCAGAAAATAATTATTGAGTGCTATTGTGTGGCAGGTGCTAGACTAGACACTGAAGATGGAAGAGTTAAAAGAAAAAATAAGCAAAATTTCCTCCATTTCACAGCTGATTTTCAGGTGAGAGAACCTAAAATAAATGAATACATACACAGTATGCCCTAAGTGCTAGAGAAAAAGAATAATGAATAGTAAGGGTACAGCAACTGCAGAGGTGAGGGGTAGATTACGATTTTAAATAGTGCAACCAAGTCACTGAAATACATCTGAATAAATATCCAAAAGCCATAAAGAAGTAAGCTATATGGAAACCTGGGGAAACAGTGGTTCGGCCACACTGAACAGCAAGGAGTAAGACCCCAAGGCAAGGGCCTGTCGAGAAATGCCAGAGGAAAGACCTATAGGCTGCTTTTAAGGGTCTGGCTGTTACCCAGAGTGAAATGGGAAGCTGTGGAAGGTTTTGAGCGAAGTGACACTACATGTTTCAGGTTTGTGCAGGATCGTTTTGGTGGTCCTGTTGAAGATAGGCTGTTGGTGTCTAAGAACAATAGAAACGGGGACCAGTTAGGAGGTACAGCAATAATCCAGGCAAGATAGAATAGTGACTTGGACTCAAGGAGTAGCACTAAAAAAAAAGTCAAAAAATGATTTGATTTTGACTATAGTATTCTTTGCAGCAATGGTGACCCTGGTTATTTAGACGATCTCTAAAATAAAGATGCAGGAAGACAAAAGTAAGAATTTTTCTGTAATCGCTTCAAGGAACTGACCAGGTAGCAAGAAATCTCAGAATAAATCTTCAAACAAAGCAAAATTCCAGAAATAAAACAGGACACTTAAGATGCATGGGCCCAGAACATTTGCTGGTACTGCTACGGTAGCTGAGGTAGCAAAAATTGATGCCAGGGGGTACGGAAGGGCAAGAATCCAATGAGATAACATGCGCAGTAATGTACAATGATGAAGGGGAAGAGCCGTACTGGGATAAGGAACGCCAGAATTATGGTCAGTCCCACTCACCCTCTGGGGGATGAAGTAGAGCAAAGAGATGGAAGGAAGAGAGGTAGAAATATCCCGGTCTCATTTGAGAGGTTTGAAAATAAATATATATTTTTGACTGAATGAATGAACTCATGAATTATTTTACTGTGTGAGTATTAGTTTGTGCTTTGGAGTTCTGGAATAAGAGCATTTCTGTCTGTAAATTAGGATTCCAGAGGAACCTTTCCATACATGAAAGAACCATTTCTGGAGGGAAATATAGCATTTCCATGATCACAGTTTTTTTTAATTTAGCCACATTTTTACAGAAGTTTAGTAGATGTGATGTTTAAGATTGCACTAAGGAAATATTTTAAAATTTCCAAAATATTAGATATGAAAACTTTGAGGTTTTGGAACAGCAATATGTAATAACTTTCTGATCTGGGTATATAATATTCAATTTAATTACATTTTTAAAAAAATAAAATGAGGGCACCTGGGTGGCTCAGTCGGTTAAGTGTGTGCCTTCGACTCAGGTCATGATCCCGGGGTCCTGGGATGGAGCCCCAAGTCTAGCTCCCTGCTCAGGGGGAGTCTGCTTCTCCCTCTCCCTCTGCCCCTACCCCACTAATGCTCGCTCACTCTCTCTCTTTCTCTCTCTCTCAAATAAATAAAAACTTTTAAAAATGAAAATAAAATGATCTGACCAAGAAATAATGGAGGAATTGTTTTAAGTCTACTTTTTAAATTTACACATATATTTATATTTCTAGATGAAATAACTACATAGATCACTTCATACTGTTATAGCTTCCAAAGAAACCAAAAACCTTCATTCCTTCCCACTAGAAGGAATCAAAATATATATTACATGGTTACTTTCAATAAGAAATTGTCTTTTATTATGAAAATAGATGAATTGAAGACTGTTCTTGCATAAAGCATTTTCAATTTCTGAAAGTCTATGTGTTACCTTTCATTATTTATCTAAAATGAATATTTGCCTCTCTTTTTTTTTCTTCAAGATTTCATTTAAATTCCAGTTAGTTAATGCACAGTGTAATATTAGTTTCAGGAGTAAATTTAGTGATAAACCTACTGAGTTTAGAAGTCAGAAATTATTTAAATATAGAGCATTTAACTTATGACTGGAATAAAGCTATTCAAGACTTAACAGAAAAAAAAAAAAGACTTAACAGAAACAATCACATGAAAATGTATAGCTGGCTTTGATGTATGATTTCCTTTTAAATTTTTAAAAAATACTCAAGTTTGGTGTCTTCAGTGAGAAAGAATATTTAGGACTAGTGGAATCATGCAGTTATACCAATTTAACCATGTATTTTAACCAATTAAATGTAATCACATAAGAGGTTATCTAAGTATGTAAGTCATGTGAAAATATTTCACTGGGCACTATTACATTTCTGGCAATAAGGATCTTAAACTTTTCCTTTGGAAATAATAGGAAGTTTAGGTGAGCAAAATCTGGGATATATAAAACTATCAAATTGTGAAATTAGGTAAAAATTAGAGAAATATTGATCTGGGACTTGTTCTACAACATTTTACATATGCTCCCTCCCTGCGTCAACCCAAAAAAAGGAAGTCTGTGGGAAAATTCCTATTCTTTATCCCACCCATCTCTTAGGTATCCTTTCAGGTGTTCAAATCTCATGTTCACCCATTCACTGAAATATAACCTGGCTACATTTCTGTGTTTCAACACCACTACCACTGCACTAATGAAAGACACTTCATCTCTCTCCTGCCTTTTTAATGAGGTCCTGGATTCAAGTTTTTATTTTAATTCCACTTAGTTAACATATAGTATAATTAATATTAGATTCTTGTGTGCAGTATAGTGAAACAGTACTTCCATACAACATCCAGTCCTCCTCACGAGTGCACCCCTTAATCCCCATCACTTATTTAACCCATCTCCTACCTGCCTGCCCTCTGGTAACCAACACTGTGTTCTCTATAGTTAAGACTTTTCTTGGTTTGCCTCTCTGTTTCTTTTATTTTCCATTTGCTCATCTGTTTTCTTTCTTAAATTCCATATATGAGTGAAATCATAAGGTATTTGTCTTTCTCTGACTAACTTATTTTGCTTAGAATAACACTCTCTGGCTCCATGCAGTCTTTGCAAATGGTAAGATTTCATTCTTTTTTATGGCTGGGTAATATTGCATTGCATATTTACACCAAATCATTTTTTTCCACTCACATGTAGGATTAGGGTTTGGTTTAGGACCAGAATAAGGGTTAGGGTTAGTGTTAGGGCTAGGGTGAGGGTATGTGCTTATTATCCTTCAGTTCAGAGACCTCTTAAGGTTTGTGTTATGGTTAGGTTTAGGGTTAGGGGTTGGTTGTTAGGATTAGGGTTATTGTTTGGGTTAGGATTAGGTATTCACCTAGAATAGTACTCTCTACCTACATCCATGCCATTGCAAATTCCAAGATTTCATTCTTTTTGCTGGCTAATATTCCATTATTTATATATACCAAATTTTTTTTCCCCCTGGGCTCTTGAATTAGGGTTCATTTTGGGGCTTGAATAAAGGTTACGTTTAGGTTTAAGGTAAGTCCAGAGTGAGGGGTGTTTGCCTACTATCCTTCAGTTCAGAATCCTCTCTTGAGGGATAAATTTCATCTTAGGGTTATGTTTGGTTAGGGTTAGGGATTTGTGGTTAGTGGTTGGGAGTTAAGGTTAGAATTTGGGTTAGGGTTATGTTTCGTGCTTCCCAACCTGCAGTTCAGAGATTTCTCCATCAAATAAAACCTCTGACTTCTGTTTTGGTGAGAATAAACATGGCAACCATCCATCAAGTTCAGGTAAAGAGGGTTTTGTGCCCTAAACACTCTTTAAATGGATATTCATTTGTTCCTTCTGCTGATTTTCTTTAAGTTTTTTTTTTTTTAATTCCAATGAGTTAACATACAGTGGAATATTATTTTCAGGTGTACAATTTAGTGATGCAACACTTATATACAACACCCTGTGCACATAACAAGTGTACTCCTTAATCCCCATCACCTATTTATCCCATCCCCACACACAAGCCCTCTGTAACCATCATGTTTTGTCTATAGTTAACAGGTATTTCTTGGTTTTCCTCTTTCTTGTTTTCCTTATGATTATTTGTTTTGTTTCTTAAAGTCCACATATGAGTGAATCATATGGTATTTGTCTTTCTGTGACTGACTTATTTTGCTTAGTATAATTCTCTTTAGCTCCCTCCGCATTGTCGAAAATGGCAAAATTTCATTATTTTTATGGCTGAATAATATTCCATTGTGTATATATACCACATCTTTTTATCCATTCATCAGTCAATGGATATTTGGGCTCTTCCATAATTTAGCTATTGTTGTTAATACTACTATAAACATCAGGGTGCATGTATCCTTTTGAATTAGTGTTTTTGTATTCCTTGTGTAAATAACCTAGCAATCCAATTGCTGGATCATAGAATAGTTCTATTTTTAACTGTTTGAGGAATCTATATGCTGTGTTTCAGAGTGGCTATACCAGTTTGCATTCCCACCAACAGTGTAAGAGGGTTCCTCTTTCTCCACATCCTCAACAACACCTGTTGTTTCTCGTGTTGTTGATTTTAGCCATTCTGACAGGTGTGAGGTGATATCTCATTGTCATTTTGATTTGTATTTCCTTGATGATAAGTGAAGTTGAGCGTCTTTTCATGTGTCTTTTGGCCATTTTTAAACTGAATTATTTGTTTTTGGGGTGTTGAGTTTCAAAAGTTTTTTCATATGTTTCTGATAGTAACCCTTTCTCATATATGTCATTTGCAAATATCTTCTCCCATTCTGTAAGTTGCCTTTAGTTTTGTTGATTGTTTCCTTCACTATGCAGAGCTTTTTATTTTGATGTAGTCCCAATAGTTTATGTTTGCTTTTGTTTCCGTTGCCTCAAGAGACATACCTAGAAAGAAGTTGCTACGGCCAATGTCAAAGAGTGTTCTCCTCTAACTGTGTTCTCCTCTAGGATTTTAATAGTTTCCTGTCTCACATTTAGATCTTTAACCCATTTGAATTTATTTTTGTGTTTGGTGTGAGAAAGTGGTCCAGTTTCATTCTTTTGCATGTTGCTGTCCAGTTTTCCCAACACCATTTGTTGAAGAGACTGTCTTTTTCCCATTGCATATTCTTTCCTGCTGTGTCAAAGATTAATTGACCATATAGTTATGGATTCATTTCTGCATTTTCTATCCTGTCCTATTGACCTATGTGCCGGTACCATACTGTCTTGGTCACTACAGCTTTGTAATATAACTTGAAATCTGGAACTGTGATGTCTCCAACTTCGTTTTTCTTTTTCAAGGCTGTTTTGGCTATTCTGGTATTCTTTGATCAATGTGGTATATCACATTGATTGATTTGCAAGTTGAGCCTCTCTTGCATCCCTGGAATAAATCCCACTTGATCATTGTGAATGATTCTTTCCATGTATTGTTGGATCTGGTTTACTGGTATTTTTTGAGAATTTCTGCATCCATGTTCATCAGGGATATTGGCCTATCATTCTCTTTTTTAGTGGAGTCTTTAACTGGTTTTGGTATCAGGGTAATGTTGGCCTCATAGAATGAATTTGTAAGTTTTCTTTCCATTTATATTTTTTGGAATAGTTTGGGAAGATCTTTATTAATTCCTTCCTTCTACTGGCTTTAGGTGTCTTTGTTTCTTGTTCTTTTTCTAGCTCCTGTAGGTGTAAGGTTAGGTTGTTTGAGATATTTCTTGCTTCTTGAGGTAGGCTTGTATTGCTATATACTTCCTTCTTAGGACTGCTTTTGCTGCATCCCAAAGGTTTGAGACTGTTGTGTTTTCATTTTCATTTCTTTCCATGTATCTTTATATTTCTTTGATTTCATGGTTCACTCATTCATCGTTTGGTAGCGTGTTGTTTAACCTCCACGTATTTGTGGTCTTTCCAAATTTTTTCTTGTTTTTGACTTCAAGCTTCACAGCATTATGGTCAGAAAATATGCATGGAATGATCTCAAGTTTTTTGTATGTGTTGAGGCCTGATTTGTGACCTAGTATATGATGTATTCTGGAGAATGTCTCTTGTGTACCTGAAAAGAATGTAATTTCTCCTGCTTTAGGATGGAATGTTCTGAATATATCTATTAAGTCCATCTGGTCCAGTGTGTCATTCAAAGCCATTGTTTCCCTCTTGATTTCTGTTTTCATGATCTGTCCATAGATGTAAGTGGGGTGTTTAAATCCCCTACTATTCTTGTATTATTGTCAATGAGTTCCTTTATGTTTTTTATTAATTGTTATATATATACACACACACTCCAGTGTTGGGTACATAAATATTTACAATTGTTAGATCTTCTTGTTGGACTGCCCCCTTTATTATGATATAGTAGACTTATTCATCTCTTGTTACAGTCTTTGGTTCCAAGTCTAGTTAGTCCTATATAAGTATTGCTACTCCAGATTTCTTCTGATGTCCATTAGCATGATAAATGTTTCTCCATCCCCTCACTTTCAATCTGCAGGTGTCTTTAGGTCTAAAATGAGTCTCTTGGGGTGACTGGGTGGCTCAGTCGGTTAACTGCATGCCTTCAGCTTAGGTCATGAATCCCAGCATCCTGGGATGGAGTCCCACATCAGGCTCCCTGCTCAGTGGGGAGTCTGCTTCTCCCTCTCCCTCCACTGCTCCCCCTGCTTCTGCTCTCTCGCTCATGCTCTCTCTCTCAAATAAATACATAAATAAAATCTTAAAAGAAAAATAAAATAAAATGAGTCTCTTGTAGGCAGCATATAGATGGGTCTTGTTTTTTTTTATCCATTCTGACACCCTATGTCTTTTAATTGGAACATTTAGTCCATTTACATTCAGAGTAATTATTGATAGATATGTATTTAGTGCCATTTTATTACTTGTTTTGGCATTGTTTCTGGAGATTTTCTCCTTTCCTTTCTTGTCTTTGTCACTTTTGGTCTTTCCTTTCCACTCAAAGAGTCCCCTTCTACTAGGCTACATCTTAGCTACCCTCCAGAAAGATCTTTTTAAAATTCTAATTGCACCGTGTCACAGTCCATCTTTAAACTATCAATAAATTTGTCTATCTTCTGGGATAAAGTTCAAAATCTCTAATTAGGTCCATAATATTCTAAGATTTCAGGGTGGCCAATCACTTCTTTAGTCGCCATGGCTGCCACCCCTTGTTCATTTTGCTTGAGGCATATTGACCTCCCTTAACTTCCTAGCATGTGTTCCCTGCTCTTTCATAATTTAAGTGCATTGGTTTCCTTTCTGGAAACCCTTTCTTATCATTTATTCTAATCAACTCTTGCTCCTCATTCAGGTTTAGCTTACAGTTTACATTCTCTCAGAAAAGCATTCACTTCACCCCGGACTAGGTCACACTTCCATAGTACTCTGAATTCTCCTCATGCATCTAATTATAAGTTCATTCTCTGTCCTTTGTATTAGAATTTCTAGGAAGTGAGAGACTCTGCCATTTTCCCCTGTACCTAGCATATAATTAGCATTCAATAAATGCTTGGTAAATAAATGGATAAATTAGTGACCTGATAAAAGTAGAGTGGTAACCTTTATACTGTAATCCTATCAACTCAGTATACTAGCAGTAGTCACTTAGGATGCTATTGGCTTTGTCTTCAGGTAAGCCACTTTCTACCTTACAAAATGGTTATCATAGTTCTGGGCATCACATGCAGAGAGGATAATGTCCAGTGGAGGAAGAGCAACTATAGGGTGTCTTTTTTTATAGCAAAGAATTTTTCCAAAAACCCATTATAAGACTTCCCTTCATGTCTCATTGCCTCGTCTATCAAATTTCAAAATCTAAATAACTGTAGCTCATCTGTTAATTGTTTTTTTCAAGTAGCAATGGTATTCCATGAAGAAGCAATTAGTTCATCTCCCAAATGATACAATCACCTAAATACTTTTCCTCCAGGCAATCATCCTACTTTAGCATGCAGGCAAAATGCTTTATGCTTACTTCCCATTATGCCACAAAGAATACTAAAAAGATGTGTACTTAAATGTCAAGCTTTAATAAAATCAGTAATTTCTACTGCTTCAAGAAGGACATTCTTTAAAAAAAAGATTTTATTTATTTATTTTGAGAGAAAGAGTGAGAGGGAGAGAGAGAGAGAGAGCACGAGTGGGGGGAAGGGCAGAGGGAGAGGGAGAAGCAGACTTCCTGCTGAGCAGGGAGCCCAACCTGGGACTTAATCCCAGCACCCTGGGACCATGATCTGAGCCATAGGCAGATGCTTAAACAACTGAGCCACTCAGGTGCCCCAAGAAGGACATTCTTAAGTAAACCTGTGTGTGTGTGTGTGTGTGTGTTGTTTTTACTGCAAATGTGTCATAGAACAGAGGTCAGCAAACTATAGTCCACAGGTCAAACCTAACCCACAACTACGTTTTAAAAAATAACATTTTATGGGAATACAGCCATGCCCATTTATCTATATACCATCTGCTGATGATTTTGCTCTTCAGCTGCAGAGTTTAGCAATCAAGACAGAGACTTCATGGCCTGGAAGGTCTAAAACATTTCCTATCTTGACCTTTGTAGGAAAAATAAAATGCTGACCCCTAGCATAGAAAAGTACAATAAAAACTAGTAGAGTTTGGCATTACTGCCTTGATATGGGCTAAGAATCCAACAATTTTACTTGCCATGGTTTCTGCACAATCAGATCAAATGCCAACTCAGTGAAAATGACAAATAATGTCCTATTCTAGATATTTTTTATTTATTTATTTGACAGAGAGATAGCACAAGTAGGCAGAGCGGCAGACAGAGGGAAAGGGAGAAGCAGGCCTCCCGTGGAGCAGGGAGTCCGATGCGGGGCTCAATCCCAGGACCCTGGGATCATGACCTGAACTGAAGGCAGCTGCTTAACCGACCTAGCCACCCAGGCACCCCAATAATGTCTTATTCTAAAAATAGTTGTTATGAAAATAATATTGTTTTTATGGATGCACTAAAAGGTCTTGGGGGCTCCTTAGACCTGTGGATCACACTTTGAGACTAGCTCTCCTGAATACAATGTGCATTCTTGTCAAAATCTAATATGAATTAGTGGTTTTCTCTCTTCTCAGACAATGCAAAAATGTTAGAATGCTTTAACTCCATTTGCCCCATTCATAATTAATATGATGTTGGTGTGATATGAATTCCCTATGTATCTAAACTCTGTAACACACTATTTTTATTTTAAGCAATTAATATCACTCTAATATTTTTTTCAAATATTGCTTTCTGTATCTCTAGTCCTCTGTCAGGGATCACTTGCCATCTATCTAAAAAACACTTTATGGTATTTTGTTTGACCTGTGGCTGTTGGTGATATATACACTCTATTTCTATTCATTTGAAAATGTCTTTATTTCACCTTCATATTGGAATATTTTGCTTTATAAAACATGATATCTTCAATATGCTGAAATAAAATGACTGTAACTCTAGATATCATTCCATTGCTGATGGCTGACATGGTTTCTGATGAGAAGTTAACTAAGAATCTTATTATAGGGGCACCTGGGTGGCTCAGTCAGTTAAGCGACTGCCTTTGGCTCAGGTCATGATCCTGGAGTCCCAGGATCAAGTCCCGCATCGGGCTCCCTGCTCAGTGGGGAGTCTGCTTCTTCCTCTGATGCTCCCCCCTCTTGTACACTCTCTCTCTCACTCTCTCTCTCTCAAATAAATAAAATCTTAAAAAAAAAAAAAAAAAAAAAAAGAATCTTATTATAACTCTTTGAATGTGATCCAGAATGCTTTTTCTTTGTCTTTGACTCCCAGTCATCTTTTATGATGTTTCCTTAGAGTAATTTTCCTTATACTTATAATTCTTAGCTTCATGGAAATTTTTGTACCAGCAATTTGATATCTTTATCAGTTGGGGAAATTTTCAGTCAACTGTGTCTTTAAGCTTTGCTTCTCTCTCCCATCCCCTTCTAAGTATACTCCACTTATACTTAGACCTTTACAAAGTATCCCCTATGTCTCTTATGTTCTAATCTGTATTTTGTATCCTTGCTTTTATTTGTATTTCAATGCATTTTTTTTTCTGATTTATTGTCCACTAATTCCCTCTTCAACTCTTTTAAAGGTTTTTTTTTTTTAAGATTATTTATTTATTTGACAGAGAGAGACACAGCGAGAGAGGAAACACAAGCAGGGGGAGTGGGAGAGGGAGAAGCAGGCTTCCCACTGAGCAGGGAGCCTGATGCGGGGCTCGATCCCAGGACCCTGGGATCATGACCGGAGCCGAAGGCAGACGCTGAACGACTGAGCCACCCAGGTGCCCCTCCCTCTTCAACTCTTAATAGCTCTCATATCCCTTTAACTATTATATGAAATTCTTAAGTTTAGGTATTATATTTTTCTTCTTCTAAAATTTCGATTAGGCTCTTTTTAAAAATATCTATTTTTCTCTTGAAATTCTTCAAATTGTCTGTTTCCTTGAACGTATTAAATCATAGTTTGTATCTGTCTTAACTTTTCTATTGTTTCTATTGTTTGTTACTCTTTTCGTCTTGTGGCTTTATATTCTCATGTTCCCAGTTATTTATGACTTCGTTTAGACACAGCATATGAAAACTTGTAGACTACAATTATTGAAGCTTTCTTTTTCCAGAAGTAATTAATAATTACATCTGGGAGGCTACTATGGATATTAGACATCCTAAATCATTACGACCCAATCAGAGATTGAGATAATTGAAACAGATTATTTTTCCTTTTTAGTGTTAGTCAATTGTCAGTTCATCCTTCCTTTTAGCTTGTAGTACCTCAGGGTTCAATCTCAGAGCCTGGGACATTTACTAGATCATCCCTCCTTGGGGACTCCAAACCCACATTACTTGTTACTCTGACCTCCACAGTTTGCCAGCAGCCCTGCTCAACCTCTTTGTCTCTCTACCACCTTCCATAGTATCAGCAGCTAACTGTAGGAGACAAGAAGCCCCCAAAGTATGGCTCACCTTTCTGGGTTCCCTTCTCTTAGATCTTGGCTCTATATATCTACACTACTTTTAAAGCTTTCCAATGCCTTCAGAAACCTTTAAATATTTGTCCAGCTTTTCAGCTAATTAGTCTACCATCATTGGAAGTAAATTCTGGACTAGAACATCTCTGTGATGGCCTATTCTGCATGTCACTCTTCATTACCTCATTTTGTTTGTACATTCTTTCTCTTTAGTACCACGTGGTTCATATCCTATAGTATTATAATATGTTTACTTTTTAGTATCATGGATTTCAATAACAATAACAAAGTTTTCTTAAGCTCTCCATCTGCAAGTGGTATTTTCATACTTGAAGAAAGACCTTATCATTGCACTTTTATGTCTCAATCACATTCTAATCTTAATCACACAGAACTGCCCAATAATAACACTAAAACCAAAGCAGTTTGTAAAAGACATTCCATCAAATAATACATTTTTTGAGGAAAGGTATGTTTCCCTTTGTGGCATTGCAGTTTACTATGATCTGTCCCTGGACTGCATTCTGAATATAGTTTCTATGTTGAATCTAAAAAACATTCCCAATCATTTCTTGGACACTATAATAATTCTTGCCATTTATCTTTAATAACTTTTTTGGTTTCTTGACTGTATCACGTACAGATTACACAATTAAATATGCCAATGCCATGGCCCTATTGTAGTTTATCCAAGGATTGGCTATAAGAAAAAACATAGTTATAGAATGATTATTATGTTGATGATTATCTGTGAGTTGTAGAGAGATTTAAGCTAGTTACAAGCCAGATACTGATCTAGAAGGTGAAGAATAGTGAATTTTACTGAAGAACAGTGAATTTTAATTGGAGTATAAAAAGACAATAAAAGCAAATTTTTTTTTAAATCTGGTATATATATTGCCTAGAAAAGTAACCAGAATTAAATGCTTTATTAATCTCTTATAATAACATGATTGTACAATGGATGCTAAAGTAAAACATATTTGTGCAAATAGTTCTAAAAGTGAAAATTAACTTCTTATTCTATAGTATCCTAGCTTTAACTTGTACCACAGTTTTTTAACTTAAACTCTTAGAAATAATGATGTAATATATATATATATATATATATATACTTAGTTATATTAATTAGTTTAATAATGCCATAATATATAACAATATTTTAAATAATACTAAGAAAATATAAATAATTTATCTAATAATATAATATGTAAAATATATTTGATAATTACATATATAAATCTATATGTATTGATATGTATATATATGAATGCATATGTGTGTTTTATTTTTTTAATTCAACAAAATTCTTGTACAGATTATCTCATTTACTCCTCACAAAAATAGAGAACTGAGATCAGGAGAAACTTCACAGAAGTGACTCAACCAGTGAATAGTTGAATTGAGATATGAACCCAGGCTTATCAGATCCCTCAAACCATGCTTTTCCCACTATACCACATTGTCAAATAGGAGGAAAAAATTGCAAAATCAGATATTTGTTTATAAACATATATAGTTTATGAAATATTGTGCAAGGACTTCTGGTTAGGACTAGGATAGTTAATTGGTAAAAAGTTCTTTAGGAAACACATCTTTGAAATTTTTTCAAATTTCCTATTTTATCAAGGTGCATAAAATCTCTAAAGTTCAGGATTTATATGAATGATAAATAACGTAATTGTTGCATGAAAATTATTGAACCATGTGTGACATGCTAGACTGTCTAGATTATTATCCTGAGGAGAGGCTCTCCCATTTAGTAGCTCCAAACTGTCCCCCATGACACAGACCAGTAAAAACTAGTACTTTCCTTTGGCCTAAGAAGAAAGCTAAATGTAGTATTAATATTTTCAGCAGACTCCTTTAGCAATTACAGTCTATAATCACTCACGTGGGACCGAGCATATGTTGTGCTGAATTGTCATTTGTCTTTCTAGATTAAAAGCAAGTAAGCATCTTGCCTGCAATAATCACTCAGGAAATACTGATTGATGTGAAATCAAAGAGCTCCCTCTTATCAGATCTGTGTGTGCTACTTTGATCTTCAGACCTCTACCCTCCCCTTACTCCTTCCATCATTAGTAATTCCCTGCTCTCATGTCCTGGATAGCATCATGTTTTAACCCATCTTCTCATTGCTTGCAAGAAAAATAAGTTATGGAGAAAATAAAGCAAAAGTTTATTTCTTACAGGTTTAAATATAAAAGATTTTTTTTGTCCTACTTTCTTTTTTGTTTTTATTGCTGTTCTTCATTCTTTTTTTTTCTAATACCTTTACCCAGATGCTCATTTGAGGTCACTTCAAGGTCACTTGGAGACTAAGAAATAAAACCCCTGAATACTTTGAGTTTGTAATTTTGCAAACCTGAGATTTAGTCATTTCTTCCCTCTATTCTAATTCTACAGGTACAATTAAAAACTATTATACATTTCATATATTGGAATATGATCTAGTTGCAAAAAAAACGAAGAAGGTCTATATGTGATGATATAAATAATTTACAAGATTTATTGTTAAATAAAAATTAAGATCTAGGACTGTGTGAAGAGTATAATCTCATTTGTAAAATATGGCAAAATTATTTGAGTATATATATACATACTTTTATATGCATTGACTATCAGTAGAATGTTATTTGAGAGTAGTTTCTGAGTTCTGTGGTAAAAGGGAGACTTACCTTTTACTCATACACTTCTTTGTACCATTCAAAATTCTTATGAAATTCTCAAGGTAATTTCGACCAAAAAAAAGTTAATAAAGTGACACAGTTCAAGAGTTCTCTAGATATGATTATATAGAATATAACATATCCATCCACCCATCCATCCATCCATCCATCCAGAAACCACTTATTAAACCTCCATAATGTGCTACCTTTTAAATTTGAGTTATTGCTGGGGAGAACAGTGGGAAGCAGGGGAGTCAGTGTGCTTCCAGGACACGAGTAGAGGGGTGCTATCAGCATTTCTGGAAGTTGAAAATGAATGCTTGTCTGGTCCAGATGAATTTCACAGTCTGTGTCCATGTTGCCCTAGTGCTCATTAGTGGTCTCAGCTGAAGGGTTTAATTGCTCATGTTGGGAAGTAATGGAGAGCTTGTTGAACCTTGGTAGTAACTGCTTGATTGGATTAGCTAGAACACCAATTCACAGAGAGCAAGCTAGAGATTGTGGAAACAAAGTTGTGAGACATCGAGGGGCATTACAAAGTTTAGATGCTAGAATGAAATAATCAGAATCCTATAGCAGAGGAATCCTTTGAGACTGAACTCATCCTTTTTCACTGGCCATCTTTGTGTACCTTAACAAGGCTATGTGTGAACCTTTTCTGTCAAAAATAACGTCAATAGTATGCATACTGGTATGCATATAAACTACTTAGCATACAAATAAACATTATAAAGAAGCAATTAGCTTCAAGACAACTAAGAATTATAGTTAATGCTTGAAAACATGCTATGTGTGGAAACTACACTTACTCTATCATTAACCTAGATATATTATTATGAAAAATTTCATTGTAAATCTAGCATTTAAAATGGTGACAATACAATTTTTTTAGATATAATAAATTGTAATATATGCTGTCCTTTAAATCTTCATTTAAAAAAAAGTCTTCAGAAGATCAGAAAGCCAAAGAGACTATTAACTCAGTTTTCATTACACACCTCCTCTGCATTTGAACTTAATGCATAGTGTCATATTCCCCCTACCCCCAATTCCTGTCTCTCTATAGGATATATCAGACTTTGTTTAAGTAGATTTTGTGTTTTACTGCTATTTGGTTTCCAAGTGAATGATTTTTTCCTTTGAGATTCAGGTCTTATTCTTTACCTCTTGAGCCATTTTATTAATATATATATTTTTTATAACTGGCCTGTCAGACAAAAGATTAATTCCTATAAATAAAAAGAATAATACCCATTGGATTTTGCCTACTGCAGTCTACCAGATTAACTTTTTATTATTATTACTTTCAAAGAAAGAATTGTATCTTATTTTGGCACAGTACTTGGAGAATTGGCTTTTTTTTTTCTTTTCCAAATTGAAAATCATTAGCTATGCTATCTGAAGAGGATAATGGTCTATCACAGGCAAAACTTGCTTTAGCTTTTCTTTTTTTCTTTGCTGTTGCTCTGTGGTATTGGCCTCTTCTGGATTTGCACAGTAAAACCTTTCTGTATTTCTTACCCAAACAGGCTTTTCCAACAAATCTCGAGATTTAGGAAGTCACTGTTGCTTCCAGGAATTTATGTTGCCCAAAGCTAGCAAACAGACTTAGCCAATATTACAGAATGCTCTGGGCTACAAGAAAGCTGTTATTTGACCAGATGTTATTACAGAGTAGAAAAACAGATTACTTTTTATATTTTGGTTCTACAGAAACCTTCATAACGTAGTTATACCTAAGGAAATACAGAAATTCATTTGTCAGAAAACACTTTAGCTAAATGGTATCAAACACTAGCTGTGTCCTTGCCTAGCCATATAAAAACTCATGCTTATGACTTGACTTTATAGAAAAAAAATTAAATGCCAAGGCCAAAATGTAGCTAATTTTAAGTGTAGCTACTCTTATCACTAGACTCTATTAAGCTACTGCATTATTACCAGCACAAATTATTGTTTTTCTGCCCGAATCTGTATTCTCCTTGTTTGAAAAGGGAGTCAGCCTACACTCCAATGAAACCTTGCATGTTATAGTTATTGTTAGGACTCCTTTAGAATTTCTCTTACAAAGTATTCATTTGGGTTTTGCATGAGAACAAAAACTAAGCTACCAGAACACCAGTTAACATGAACTGATGCTCTTCTATGATTAATTCTTAACAAGAAATTATTGTCTTTCATTCTCATGGTTTTTCTCATGAAAGGTTTGAGTACTTTTCATGTTTCATTTTTATTGTCCACTTTATTCATTTTAAAATTAGTGAAGAAAAAACATACTGGCAAAAAGTTTAAAAAAATCAGCACATATAGAATAAAAATTATAAGTTCCCCTTCACACTTTTACCAACTCTACATAACAATTTTATTCCTTCCCCCCATATAGCCACTATGCTTGCAGAATATTCTCAGTTTACATTTATATACTCTCACAGATTCTAATTTTCCACTTCTAATACATCAAATAACCAAGCTATTTGAAATTTTTTTCTGAAGTAAAATTAAATGAATAAAGTAATGACCTGAATCAAATGCTTGTGCTTTATTGTTTGAACTTAGTGACATTTCTTGGCTTCTTAGAAATATTTGTTTTTATGTGCCTTTCTGAGTTCTTAATAATTGTAGTTGCCAAATAAGTAACCACTGGGTAAATATTGTGTTTTTGTAGTTTTATTTTAGTGTTGCTTATTTTATTTCTTCCTACTTGAAATTGAGTTTTTGCTATCATTAGTAGTGTTAGGCATATGTATGAATCAAGTCAGTTGACCTACAGCCATAGTCATGATGGATTTATATCCTCACAGCTACTTTCAACTGTTTTCTTGATCACTCATAATGCCCCTTTATAATAATGTTCAGTTGTCTTTATTCTGCACCTTTTAGCTCACTTAAACTGCTAGTCCAAATGATGAAATCATCCAATATAATTATTTAGTAACTGTAAAACTAAGTTCTTCAACAAAATTTTTTTGCTAAATTGATCTATGAAGTGTTGAATTAATATATTTGAATAAAAAAATCTACATTTTAAAAAATTAAATTATTTTAATTAGACAAATATATTTATGAGCAATACATGATCCAGACAAGTGTTATTTTAAATTTATCATTATTGTTTTGTCTTTTGTTTTTTAAGTTTTTATTTAAACTCCAGTTAATTAACATACAATGTAATATTAGTTTCAGGTGTACAATACAGTAATTCAACACTTCCACACAACACCCACTGCTCATCACAGCAAGTGCACTCTTTAATCCCCATCACCTATTTTACTGGTCCCCCCACCAACCTCCCCTCTGGTAACCATTAGTTTATTCTCTATAGTTACATTGGAAAGAAACAAATACATGGAGGTTAAATAACATGCTACTAAGTGATGAATGACTCAATCAGGAAATCAAAGAAGAAATTAAAAATACATGGAAAGAAATGAAAATGAAAACACAACAGTCTCAAACCTTTGGGATGCAGCAAAAGCAGTCCTATGAGGGTATTATATAGCAATACAAGCCTACCTCAAGAAGCAAGAAATATCTCAAATAAACAACCTAACCTTATACCTAAAGGAGCTAGAAAAAGAACAAGAAACAAAGACACCTAAAGCCAGCAGAGGGAAGGGATTAATAAAGATTAGGGCAGAGATAAAGGATATAGGAGCTAAAAAAAAAAAAATAGAACAGATAAATAAAACCAAGAGCTGATTCTTTGAAACAATTAATAAAATTGATAAACCTCTAGCCAGACTTATCAAAAAAAGAGAAAAGACCCAAAGTAAATAAAATCACAAATGAGAGAGGAGAAATAACAACGAACACCACAGAAATAAGAGAATATTATGAAAAACTATATGCCAACAAATTGGACAATCTAGAAGAAATAGGTAAATTCCTACAAACATAGACTACAAAAACCAAAACAGGAACAAATAGAAAACTTGAATAGACTGAAAACCAGCAATCAGTAATCAAAAAATTCCCAACACACAAAAGTCCAGGGCCAAATGGCTTCACAGGTGAATTCTACCAAACATTTAAAGAAGGGTTAATACCTAATCTTCCTAAACTATTCCAAAAAATATAAATGTAAAGAAAACTTACAAATTCATTCTATGAGGCCAGCATTACCCTGATACCAAAACCAGATAAAGACTTCACTAAAAAAGAGAATGATAGGCCAATATCCCTGAAGAACATGGATGCAGAAATTCTCAAAAAATACCAGCAAACCAGATCCAACAATACATGGAAAGAATCATTCACAATGATCAAGTGGGATTTATTCCAGGGATGCAAGAGAGGCTCAACTTGCAAATCAATCAATGTGATATACCACATTAATCAAAGAATACCAGAATAGCCAAAACAGTCTTGAAAAAGAAAAGTGAAGTTGGAGGCATCACACAGTTCCAGATTTCAAGTTATATTACAAAGCTGTAGTGACCAAGACAGTATAGTACAGGCACATAGGTCAATAAGACAGGATAGAAAATGCAGAAATGAATCCATAACTATATGGTCGATTAATCTTTGACACAGCAGGAAAGAATATGCAATGGGAAATAATTAGTCTCTTCAACAAATAGTGTTGGGAAAACTGGACAGCAACATGGGTGATGGGCATTAAGGAGGGCAGGTGATTTGATGAGCACTGGATGTTCTACTGAACTGATAAATCATTTAACATATCAAAAACCAATGATGTGCTATACCTTGGCTAATTGAACTTAAATAAATAATAATAATAAAAAAGAATGAAACTGGACCACTTTCTCACACCAAACACAAAAATAAATTCAAAATGGGTTAAAGATCTAAATGTGAGACAGGAAAGTATTAAAATCCTAGAGGAGAACACAGAGTAGAACACTCTTTGACATTGGCCGTAGCAAATTCTTTCTAGGTATATGTCCTGAGGTAAGGGAAATAAAGGCAAACATAAACTATTGGGACTACATCAAAACAAAAAGCTTCTGCACAGTGAAGGAAATTATCAACAAAACCAGAAGGCAACCTACAGAATGGGGGAAGATAATCACAAATAACATATCTGGTTAAAGGTTAGTATCCAAAATATATAAAGAAGTTATAAAACTCAACACCCAAAAAATGATTAATCCAATTAAAAAAGAACAGACATTTTTCCAAAGAAGATATCTACATGGCCAAAAGACACATGAAAAGATGCTCAACATCGCTCATCATCAGGGAAATACAAATCAAAATGACAATGAGATATCACTTCACACCTGTCAGAATGGCTAAAATCAACAACACAAGAAACAACAGATGTTGGCAAGGATGTGGAGAAAGGCGAACTCTTACACCATTGGTGGGAATGCAAGCTGGTGCAGCCACTCTGGAAAACACTGTGGATGTTCCCCAAACAGTTAAGAGGAGAACTACCCTACAATCCAGCAATTGCACTACTAGGTATTTATCCAAAGAATACAAAAATACTAATTCAAAGGGATATATGCACCCTTATGTTTATAGCAGCATTATCTACAGTAGCCAAATTATGGAAACTGCTCAAGTGTCTATTAACTGATGAAGGGAAGAAGAAGAGGTGAGATAGATAGATAGATAGATCTATATGTAATAGGATATTACTCAGCCATGAAAAATAATGAAATCTTGCCATTTGCAATGGCATGGATGGAACTAGAATGTATTATGCTACATGAAATAAGTCAGTCAGAGAAAGACAAATACCATATGATTTCACTCATATGTGGAATTTAAGAAATAAAACAAATGAGCAAAGGGGGAAAAGAGAAGGACGCAAACCAGACTCTTAGGAAAGAAATAGTCTCAGCAGAATCTACATTTAATTAATAACTAATTACCAAATGATTTAGTAAATTCATTTTTTAATTAAGCTTTATTTTGAGAAAATTATAGATTTATACACAGTGGTAAGAGATAATAGAGAATCTGTGCACCCTCTACCGTGTTTCCCCCAACAGTGACATCTTGCAAAAACTCTAGTACAATATCGTAACCAAGGTATTCACATTGGTACAAGATACAAAATACCACCTTCACCATATAGCTCCTTCCTATTCTCTTTCATAGTCACACCTACTTCTACCTCCTCAGCCCTTGACTAACACTGATCTGTTCTCCATTTCTATAATCTTGTCATTTCAGGAATGTTCTATAAAAGGAATCATGCAGTTTGTAACCTACAATTGGCTTTTTCATTCAGCATAACCTTCTGGTGATCCATCCAAGTTGTTGAATATCTGTGTAAATAGTTTGTTTCTTTTTATTGCTAAAAATTTTTCCATGATATGGATCTACCTGTTTGTTTAACCATTTACAAGTTAAAGGATGTGTGTTGATTACAGTTTGGGGCCATTACAAATACAGGCGCTACAAACATTTATGTACAGGTTCTTGTGTGAACATGAATTTTAATTTTTCTAGGATAAATGCCCCAAAGTGCAAATGTTGGGTTGTATGGTAGTTTCATGTATAGGTTTTTTAAAAACTGCCAAATGTTTTTGAGAATGGCTACACTGTTTTACATTCCCACTAACAATGTATAAATGATCCAGTTTCTCTACATCTTTGCCGCCCTTTTGGTGTTAGTACTATTTTTATTTTAGCCATTCTGATAGTATGTTGTGATAGTTATTGAGTTTTAGCTTACAGTTCCCTGAAGGCTAATGATATTGAACATCTTTTCATGTGCTTATTACCATCTGCATATTTTCTGAGGTGAAATATCTCTTTGTGACTTTTGCCCATTTTCTCATTGAATTTTAGGGTTTTTTAAATTTTTGCTGTTGAATTATAGGAGTTCTTTATATATTGGATACCAGTTACTTGGCAAGTGATTTGCAAATACTTTCTCCCAGTCTGTTGCTTGTCTTTCACCCTCTCAACAAGGTCTTTAGTTGAGCAAAAGTTTTTAATATTGATGTAGTCTAACTTATCAATGTTTCTTTTGTGGTTCATTATTTTGTGTCAGGTCTAAGAACTCTTCACCTAATTCTAGATCCTAAAGAATTTCCCCTGTGTTTTTTCCTAAATGTTTCAAGTTTGTACATTTTGCATTTATGTCCATGATTCATTTTGATTTAATTTTCATGAAAAGTGTGAAGTTTATTTCGAGATTTTTTTTTATTGTTTATGCATTTGTTTGTTTTTGCCTATTGATGTCCAGTTGCTCCAGTAATTGTTGAAAAAGCTAAAAGCTGGAGTGCCTGGGTGGCTCAGTCATTAAGCGTCTGCCTTCAGCTCAAGTCATGATCCCAGAGCCCTGGGATCGAGCCCCGCATCGGGCTCCCTGCTCAGAAGGGAGTCTGCTTCTCCCTCTGTTACTCCCCTGCTTGTGTTCCCTCTTTCGCTGTCACTTTCTCTGTCAAATAAATAAATAAAAAATCTTTAAAAAAAAGAAAAAGAGAAAGCTAAAAGCTATGCTTCCTCCATTAAATTGCTTTTGTACTTTTGTCAAAAATTACGTGGGCATGTTTGTATGGGCCTTTTTCTAGGTTGTATACTCTGTTCCATAAACCTATGTATCTACCTGTCTTGATTACTACAGCTATATAATAATTCTTAAAATCAGGTTGATTGCTTCCCCCCCACTTTTTTTTTTTTTTACAAAATTGGTTTAGCTATTCTAGTTTCTTTGATTTCCCTATCTATTTTAGAATAATCTTGTCTATATCTACCAAAAAATGCTCTATTTTTATAGGCATTTGTTAAACCTGTCTTTAATTTAAGCAGAATTGGCATCGTGGCTAAGTCTTCTAAGTCCTGAGCACAATATGTCTCTCCATTTATTTAGATCTTCTTTTAGTTCTTTCATCAATGTTTTGTAGTTTTTAGTGTCTAAGTACTGTATGTGGTTTGTTATATTTATACCTAAATATTTCATTTTTGAACAATTATAAATCTTATTCTTTTTTGACTTTATTGTTCAAGTGTTCATTGCTAGTATAAATAAATTCAATATTTTTGTGTGTATCTTATATCCTGTGACTTTGCTGAACTTTTTAATTCTAGCGAGTTTTTTGGTGGGTAACTAGGGATATTCTATGTAGACAACCACGTCATCTACAAATAGGAAGTTTTATTTTTTCCTTTCCAATGTGTATGCTTCTATTTCCTTTATTTGCCTTTTTTTAAAAAAAAAAAAAGACTTTATTTATTTATTTGACAGAAAGAGACACAGTGAGAGAGGGAACACAAGCAGCGGGAGTGGGAGAGGGAGAAGCAGGCTCCCCACTGAGCAGAGAGCCTGATGCAGGGCTCGATCCCAGGACCCTGGGATCATGACCTGAGCCGAAGGCAGACGCTTAATGACCGAGCCACCCTGGCACCCCTCCTTTATTTGCCTTTTGTACTGGCTATAACTTCTGGTACTATCTTGAGTCAGACCAGTAAGAGTAGACATCATTACTTTGTTCACCATTAAGTATCATATTAGTTCTAGGTTTTTCATAGATGCTTTTTATCAAGTTGAGGAAGTGCCCCCTCTATTTCTACTTCATGAATTCATGCTTAATTTTGTCAAAAACTTTTCTTCTTTAAATCATATGATTCTGAGATTTTTCTTCTTTTACCTATTACTATGGTAGATTTCATAGATTGATGTTAGAATACTGAATCAGCCTTGCATCCCTGTAATAAACCCCACTTGTTTGTGATACAAAATTCTTCTATATATGATGAATTCTATTTGAAAATATTTTATTAAGAATTTTTGTACCTGTATTTATGAGGGATGCCGGTCTGTAGTCGTGTTGTTATGTTGTGGGTTTTTTTTTTTTTTTTTTGGTACTACCTTTGTCTGGTTTTGATATCGCTGTAGTACTAGTTTCATAAAATGAATTGGGAAATGCTCCTTTCTTTTACCTTCTAGAAGAGATTCTGTACAATTTGTACTAATTCTTCTAGAAAGATTTGGCAGAATTCTCCAGTGAAACCATTTTGAGTTTAGGTATTTCTTTGGGAGGATTTTTAAATTACAAATTCAATTTCCTTAATTGTTACAGAGTTATGAAAATTATAGGTGTCATGTTGGATAGATTGAGTGTTTAGTGAATTTCAAGGAGTTAGTACCTTCCATTTAAACTGCCATATTATGTATGGAAGGATGAACATATAGTATTTCTTTCTTATCCTTCTGATGTCAACAAGGTTAATAGGGAGTTACAAATATATAGATGGAAATCACAGAGATGAGATTACCTATATATTTAGAGAGAAGAATGAGAAAGAAATCAGACAGAGTGACCAGAGAGATAGGGGAAAAATCAAGAGTACAGTGTCCGAAAAGCCCAGGGAAGAAGATAATTTCAAGAGGAGGAAATATCCCAGAGTGTTAAGTGAGTTAAAGACTGAGACATGTCCATTGATTTAAACAGCAAGGAGGCTACTGATGAGATTGACACCATGGCAAGATCAATACAGTGAATCAGTAGAAGCAGAGGCTGAATTGGGTTGGATTGAGGTGCAAATAGGAAGTAATGAAGTGGAGGTGGTGGCAGTAGACAGTTCTTTCAAGGGCTTTTGCAGAGGAGGAATAAGATAGGGAGATCTTAAAAAGGAAGCAGGACACTACATCAAAAATTAATGATGTATTATATGTTGGCTAATTGAACATAATAAAAAAATTGTATTTGAGAACAAAAAAAGGAAAAAAAAGGAACCAGGAGATGATTTTGGTTTTCTTACTTAATTTTTAACATTAGATAAACATTGCCATCTTGGAATGTTCTCTGGGAAGAATCTAAAAACTAGAGAGAAGTTATAAGTATTTAAAATATAATTATCAAAAGGTAAAATCGTAACAGACAAATGAAAACATAAAGTCAAAGATTTTTATATAACTCATTAATTAATGAAGGCAGCAGTGAGATACTATGACCTGTTCTTGCATCACCCAAGATGCTAAGATATTTATATGCAATACAACAAAAATATGTTAGGATAAGATTACTAGGTTAGGTGTAAAGCTTGTCTATGTCCAACAGGCCATAAATCACTGTGATTATCAGTTCTACCAGCCAGAAATTATTTGCATCTCTATCCAACAAAAATATACTCATTAAGATATGTCTTCTCTAAATCTTGGTCTTTGGACTTTTGATGAGTAGTAAACATATGAGGTGGATTAAATACATTCCAACTGATTTGGCCTTTTAGATAATTTTTTGATAAGATACATTAGAAATGCTGGATAACTATGGAGTAAGATGCCCAAGATAACAAGAGGACAGTGTTCTGACCTTGGATGCACATTGGAATCTCCCAGAAAAGTTTTAAAAAGTACTTAAACCCTGTCCCACACTGAGGGATTCTGATTTAATTTGTGTGGAGTGGAGCCCGAACAAAAGCCAAAGATGAACAGTGGCAGAAGGTGTGCTAATAGGAGTGCAGGTGAGAGAATTAGCCTTAAAGAAAAGGATGATCGCTCTTGTTCTATAGAAAAGGAGCGAGAGTGGACTGTGGATGCAAGTTCATAGATTTGGAGGAAAAAATCATGGCTGTTTTATTTCAATGCAGTGAGAAAGCAGATACAGTTTCTTTGAAATGGAGCGAAATTTTAATTGGGTTAAATAGAGTCACCTTTCTTTGTTATTTCCTATGTGCATGGACAGAAAGAACATTTTAAGGTAAATTTAATGGTCTTCATAGAATATTAGTTGTTAAATTCATCTTATTTAACTTAGCTTCTTAGGTATTCTCCACTTACAAATGTGATTTCTTTTTTTTTTTTTTAGAAATTTAATTTTTAATTTTTTTTTTTAATAAATAGGCTCCATGCCCAACAGGGGGCTTGAACTCATGACCCTGAGATTCAAAGTCACATGCTCTGCTGACTGAGCCAGCCAGGCACCCCACAAATGTGATTTCTTAAACAAGAGCCAGTTTTGAAAGCAAAAACCCAGTGACAAATGACTGTTTCAACTCCTAATGTGAGACTAAGTAGTCTCCATGGCCTAATTTCTAAATGCACATGATAGATCGTAGTCATAACAATGATGCTTTTTCCTAAGTGAAACTCATGTTTTTTTGCTGCAGTGTTTGGACTTGTACCCTTTCTCAATTAAGATAATGCTTTGAAATGCCAAAAAACAAGACTAAAATACTATGAGGATCACCATGAAACAGAGCGAAGAGTGAGTATACATGGCCCACTTGCAGAGTTCAACACTTACGACTCCCCATGTCTGAGAACCATTTGCACCAGCCTATAGGTGCTTCTGCCAGACTGGGAGCTCTTGAAGGACAAGCTCTTGACTGTTCTTCTTTGTAAAATCTCAGTATTTGACAAAGTTCTGGCATTTGTTTTGTGCTCAATAATATTTGCTGAATGAACAAATGTATTATGGTTTTGGTGCCCACAGTTGTTGCAGTGTCTACAGAAATCATTACAATTCAAAGCACACAGGTTCAGAGTTAAGAAGACTGAAAATTTCTTAATATGGCACATGCTAAAGTTCAGTAGTTTATTTATAGGACGATTTTGTTTCTGCTTCTCTCCCACGTTGCTGTAAATTTTAAACATCACTCTGTCACGCATGCAAAGTGCTGATCTAATTGGCCTATAAGAGCACTGTGTTCCCTTTCAGCATCATAAAGATGTGATATGGATAATCCACTTAGAGCCTCCCCTTCTGTGCGACTATATTTAAAATAGCTTGTTGCGTTGTTCATGGGGATTTATAAAATGAGTTTCTAGGAAATGAGAAATCATTGAGTGCTAGTGTGCTTTTCACTTTCTGCTGAGCCTTTAAAAGGATTTACCTCAGTCGCTGTGGGGCTGGTTTCCCTTGACATTTTGTCACCATCTGCAGTCCAGCAATGCAGAAACAGGAATTCTCTCAGGAAAAGCTTTAGAAAAGATGAGGTCCCTTCTCTACTTCTTCAGTGCCACTCCATGAACCCTTTCGCTCAGGGGCCGTATCTGGCTTCCTCGAGCTCCACATTGTTATTTCTAGCAGAGAGCACAGTCCCCAAGGAGGGAGGGACTTGAGAAAGCTTTCTCTGCCATCTGTTCCTCCGTGGTGTTGAGTGTTATGTTTCCTAAGAACAGCAAATAACTGTGTTAGAGTGCACAATACCTTCACGAGTCTCAAAATTTCTACGCCTTGATTCAGTACAATTCTAACTCTGAATGAGAGCACGCGGCCTCCAAGGCATGTAAGGCATTTTAGAAGCATCGTTTTAGGCAATTATTCTCATTATTACTGCAGCAAGTAATGATTATCATTGCCCTCATTTTATAGTGAAGAAAAAGAGTTAAAGAGAGTTTATGTTTAAGTTCCCATTGCTCATAAGGGATAAAAGAAGATAAAAACCCATCTTTATATATATATAGATGACTCTGTCATCTATATATATATATATGACTCTGTCTTCTACAAAACGTGGACAGCCAAAAGTTTCATAAAAGCATGTATCTCAGGCTCTTTTCTTACAAAATCTCAACATGGCATAATTAGCCCATAAATATAAATATTTATATCTTATTAGGATCACATTTTTCTTGGATATTCAATTTAGTGTCTAGAAGAGAGTTCACAGCCAGGAATCAAATACACTGCTCAAGAAATCTCTTAAGTGTCTCTTTTAATTTGGAAGATTCAGATTCCTTCTTAGCATTTCATTGATGATTGTTATAATTTTGTATTGAAAAATCTATGGAGTAGCCACCAGGTGTTGAATGCCTACTCTACCAAATGCCATATTCAGTATCACTCCAAAGTGAGTGATATTATCATAATTTTACAGATAAAGAAATGGAAGCTTACAGAAGTGAAGTAATTTTTTCAAGTTCACTAAGTTGGGAAGTGGTGAACGCGGAATTTAAACCCAGGTCTGACTGACTTCCAGACATTTTCCAACATGTCACCCTGACTCAGCACAATTATGTGAATGTTCTACCTGTCAAGAACTTTGTTCTCCTCAGGTAAACATAATTGATTCAGTGTGAGAATTGTTAGATCACCATCCACACAAATATACATTTTTCACTTTATTCTTTTGCATATCTTTAGTATGATAGCTTGAATACAGAAATTTGTTTTTAACTCATTCATGCAACTCTAGGGACTATCACTGGGTTATCTCATTTTCAAAAAGTTAAGGGGAAATGAAATAACAAATGACTGTAAGAATAGGAAAAGAAAACACTTTGCATGCTAACACCTAAATCTCAAATGGAGCATCAGTTTTAAAATGTGTTAAAGCAGATTAGATTTAAAAGGTTTAGCCATTAGGGATTTTTTCCATTGCCAGTAATATGGTCAATTGAAACTAGTTAGAATATTTTAATAGAAGTTTTCTTTTCATTAGAATTATTTCAAGCCTGGATATAGTCTCCAACTAATAAAGATAATCATAAAATACTTTAGGCCCTATTTAAGAAGATGGGAGTGAGTAGGGCAAGTTGCAGAATTTTATTCTTGACTGAGAAGGAAAAGAAGGCATTATTTCTGTTTTATATGGAAAATTAACTGCCTAAATGTGATGCCAGCAAGAAAATAAGAGCACACAGCAGTAAAAATCTGCATCTCATGGGGAATTTGTGTTCAGTTCTCCCTGAGCATAAAATGGCACAGGCTTTCTTTGGCACACAGCAAGTCAGACGAACATGGTCTCTGAAGAGGTGAAAAACAGAAGAACATTAATGATATGCTCTGCCACTCAAAGCTCAAATAGCAACATATTTTATTTTTGTACATGGGAAACTTCAGTGAACTTGGAAACATACCTCTTTCAGTTTTGCAACATTCTTTCTGTTAGGTCAGGAGCGAATAGCAAAATGATCATGTACATGCCCAGCTTCTAAATGAGAACAGTTAATCTAAAGAAATTAGGGAACACGAACATGTGACTTGAATCAGCTTTTCTTCTCCCTGAAGTCTTTCTCCTGAGAATATTAAATAATGATGTATGCACCTATGCAGAATATTTTCTTTAAAAAATTAGATGTATAAGTTATAATTTTGGACCCAACCAAAAATGAGGTATGAGCCAGGACTATAATTATAACACCTCTGCATTTAATATCCTCTACCTAGAAAATAGAGATAATGACATCTAACCATATAGGGCACAGTACAAGGTTTTGCAGGTGAACATGTGCTGAATTGTTTTCACCCATCCGCACATTCTAGAAGCGAAAAGGAACAGGCTCATTCTGCAGAGAAACAGTGTAACAGGAGTCTGAAAGGTTGAAGGACTACCCATAGTTAATAGCGACATTGTTCCAGCCCCAGAAGTGAGGTTTGTGTGACAGTGCTGGCCCGGATGTCCCGGCTCACAGGCCTCGCACCAGAGAGCATCCTCTGAAAGCACCTGATCCTGCTTCTGTGGAGAACAGAGGTCCCTGTGGCTGAATTCTCCTGAGTCTGCAGCCACATGGCTGCCCACTAGTTGCATTTGTGAACAAAAGGCTCTGGTTTGAATAATATGCCTATCAAATTCTTTGACGATATGGTAAGGATTGATTGGTGCATCACACTGGATGATCTATAGAAACTCAAGAAACCGTCTTTTATTTTGAGAACATTTCATAGTGCATGCCTGCTCCATTTCTAGCCCCCTTTCCTAAGTGGAAAAGGTGAAAGACAGGAGTAGAAACAGGAAACTATAGAACTATTTGGGAAAAGTGCCTATAGGAGTGACATGTATGATGTTGATTTTATGGCCATACAGTAAATAAAGATGGATAAAAGCAATTTGAAAATCGTAAAAATTATTGATGCATTTTCTTCCCTGGAAAATGGTAGCTTCTATTTTTTATTTAATATTTAAACCCATTCTGGGAGGAGAAATAGAAATATCAGGAGAACTGATGAAACTTTTTTTTAAAAAAGGAATTGTTTTATAATGCTTTAGAAAAATGCATGGCAAGGAGACACAGCCTTCTTCCTGAGGGCTCTGGCATCCACTTTAGGAGTTCTGCAGAAGAAATGATGGGGCGGGCTGGGGGACGGATTGTAGTGCACACGTCAGGTTTAGGGATAATATGCCAGAGGGATAAAATTCAGGATGTCTTGATATCATTCTGGAGCCAAAGTCGAAGTGAAGAATGGCCTTAAGTGGTGAATCTAGAATTAAATGACAAGAAATTAAATGTAACACAAAAATAAAACATAGAATGACCTTGATGGTCAATGCTATTTATGCATTTGTAGTTTTTTTTTGCTTTAGGTCTTTATACCAGGAAACTCTATGGGACTTTGTGCCTTAATTTGTGCTGGCTTGTCAAGGGCCAGATAGTGCTTGTATTCATTTCACCCAAGGACCTAAAAACCTGTCAAAATTTAATAAAGTTGACTAGAATGCAGGCAGAGTCACAGTGGGAATGTATTTGAAAAATTCAGCATTGTAAGACTGTCTCTCACTTTGATCAGGAGGTTATAAAACAGCGAGGGTACGTTTGCCTGTGGCTTTGTCTCAGAATCTAGGGCCTGCATACCTGATATCACATGTGAGCCTCAAACCCCATGCAGAATAAACATGGTGGGATGACTGTGCATTCATATGAGTATGCAACTACTTTGACTGCTGTTTTGTTAAGTTCATCCAGTAAGGGGGCGGCAGAATCAGTAATAGTTAGCAAGAGTTTTTAGTCTGGCTGATGAGACACAACCAGTTAAGTAAATCTATTGATTTAAAGCTACTGAGGAACTTGTAACTTGAGTAGATATATTCAATGACCAGTTATATCATCATTCCCTCCAGTCTGAGTGGAGCATATCAGTTTGCTGGGGCTGCCATAACCAAATACCACTGACTGGGTGGTTTTAACAACAGAGTTTATTTGCTCACAGTTCTGAAGGCCACAAGTCCAGGATCAATGTGCCAGCAGTGTTGGTTTCCTCTGAGGCCTCTCTCCTTGGCCTGCAGATGGCCGCTGGCTTGCTACCTCTTCATGGGGTCATGCCTCTGTGCATGTGCACCCCTGTGATCTCTTTGTGTGTCTCAATTTCCTCTTCTTATAAGGACACCAGTCAGATTGGATTAGGCCTGCTGAAATGGCCTCATTTTAACTTAATCATTTCTTTAAAGGTCCTATTTCCGAATACAGTCACATTCTCAGGTACCTGGTAATAGAGCTCCAATATACAAATTTAGGGAGAGACACACCATTCAGCCCATTACAGTAGTAAGTGAAATGAATTAATTAACATGGCTAGATATGCTGAGCACGCAGGAGTAGAAACAGGAAACTATAGAACTATTCGGGAAAAGTGCCTATAGGAGTGACATGTATGATGTTGATTTTATGGCCATACCGTAAATAAAGATTGATAAAAGCAATTTGAAAATCATAAAAATTATTGACGCATTTTCTTCCCTGGAAAATGGTAGCTTCTATTTTTTATTTAATATTTAAACCCATTCTGGGAGGAGAAATAGAAATATCAGGAGAACTGATGAACCTTTTTTTTTAAAAAAAGGAATTGTTTTATAATGCTTTAGAAAAATGCATATTTTCTCGCTTATAGACAATAATTTTAGTACTCCTATTATTTCTCTTATATATCATGGATTTTTGTTTCTTTGTTTAAAGCTTTAAAAATTATGGTAAAGTTATTTTGCATTTCAGGTGCTGAGTTCTATCTGAGGGGACATTTAAAAGTATTGGCAATAAAGTTGTGGTTTGTCATGCATAAATTTTGTTTTCCCTCTCTACCCAAGGGAGTTAGCCTGTTTTCTTTATGTCTGCCCCTTTCACTCTATGAGACATGTCTTCCCCATCTTTGGACATTTTTAGATTGTATTTTCTTCTGAATGCTTTTTGTGAATATAAAATCCAAATTATTTGAGTCCATTCAACAAACATTTAGTAAGTATCTGCAGTGTTCAAGGAAAGCAATGTGTTAGATTCTATGTGGGCTATAAAGATGAATAAAGCATGTCCTTAATGAGCTGACAGTGTAATGGGAAAAACAAGATGTGTCAAAAATGACTAGCATACAAAGCAGAATGGAAAAAGGGCACTAAGGAGACTGCAAATGCTTAAGGAGTTTTGACATAGGAGGGATTGATTACTTTTAGCTGTGGCATTAGGGGAAGGCTTCCTAAAGCAAGTGGCCCTTGAACCTCATGGGAAAAGACAGTGATCGTTTCTATAGAAAATTATGGCAAGTGGGGTCATTGGAGAGTGCTCTTTAGACAAGTACACATGATCACAGGAGGAGCAGAAAGTGCAGAGATGATTCAGGAAATACCAGATGCTGTTTGAGAACAGCCAGAGGGATGGTCCTTCACACCAGTGGGACCTGGTGCAGCCAGGTTAAAAGGTTCTAAATGCCAAGTTATTGAGAAGTTACTGGGAAAGGAGGCAGCCCAGTTAACCCAGCTGATAAACCCCACATCAAAATTCTTTATCAAGTGTGGTTAAAATGAGGGAGTAAGCCACATGATTTCTCTTGGCCTTTCTTGGGTGACATGCGCCTAGAGTGTGATCATGTTGTGACAATCATTATGATCTCCCCATCCAATTATTGTATTGGCCTATTTCCTTTGCTTCTGGTCCTGGATGCTATGCAAATATAAAATGTCATGAGATTCTGAAAATTCAGCTCAGTGTTTCTTAAATGCCCACTGTGTATAAGGCATAATGCTGAGAGTTATGAGGAGGAAGAAGACACACTTAAAACTGTTATGGAGCTGATATTTCACCTGTCATCCAATTCTAACCCATATTACTTCAGTTTCCAGGACAAATTACACTAGATAAATAAATAAACTAAACTAGCAAGACAGACTGATATGGCAATGAAAAATACCGACTTAGAGTCAGGCCATCATCTGAGACCTAGGTTTATCTTTTTCTGTTGTGTGGCCTTGGGCAAGTCACTTAAGCTCTCTAACCTTAGCTTCTTCACTATAAAATAGAGGTAACTGCCTCAAGGTACTGTTAGAAGTATTAAATAAAAAGGATGTATGTAGAGCAGAGCACTTGTCACAAAGTAACATTAAAGAAATGCCAGCCTTGGGGCACCTGGGTGGCTCAGTCGGTTAAGCAGCCAACTCTTCATTTTGGTTCAGATCACGATTTCAGAGTCCTGGGATGGAGCCCTGTGTCTAGCTCCATGCTCAGCAGGGAGTCTGCTCCCTTTCCCCCTGCCCCTCCCCCTGTGTTCTCTCTCTCTCGAATAAATAAATAAATCTTAAAAAAAAAAAGAAAGAAATGCTAGCCTTTATGATTTCTTCAAGGAATATTTTTCTCCATTTTCTTATGTCTGAGTAGAAAAATGAGGGCCACACAAGCTGAACAATTGGATAGATACTTATGTGTAAGGATATTATTTTCTGGCTATTTATTGCTGTATAACAAGCCACTTCCCAAATTTGGTGACCTAATACAATTTATTTTTATTTCTCCTGGTTCTGTGGGTTGACTTGACTCAACTGGGCAGTTCTTACTGGGAACCTTTCCTGCAGTTTCCATCTAATGTGGGCTAAGGCCATAGTTTGTAGTTATCTGAAGGCTCTACAGGACTGAACAGCCAAGGTGGCTCACACACACTGCAGGTAGTTGATGTTCCTTTCACCTGGGAAATCAGTTGGGGCTATAGAATGAAGCAGCCACAAATGATGTCTCCAAGTGGTTTGAGCGTTTCAAAGCATAGTGATGGTTTCTGAAAGGAGCATTCCAAGAGACTTGGCGGAAGCTGCAAGGATTCTTCATTTGCATATCTGCATGTGCTGCCTATTCTCCTCTCCTCTCCTCTCCTCTCCTCTCCTCTCCTCTCCTCTCCTCTCCTTTCCTCCTCCAGGGCTTTTACTCCATGGTAATCAGTTGTAAGCACACCTGCTATATTCATTAGGGAAAGCTGCCAAAAGACTACCCTGACTCGAAGAGGCAGAGAAAGAGACTACTTCTTGACAAGGGAGTGGAAGGTGACATTGCCCAGGAGCATGTGAATGAGGACTACTGTTGTTGCTTTGCAGCAATTCCTATGAAAGTACTGTAAACCTGGGTAGACAGTAGTTGTCTTCATTTTTCTGATGAGGAACCTGAGGCTCAAGGATGTTAAGAGTTGGCCAAGGTAACTTTGTTATTAAATGGAGGAGCTCCATATTGAACTCTGGTCTTCTGAATCCAAATTGGGTCTTATGGGAAGACTACCCTCTGCCCTTCCTCACATAACTCATCATGAGCTTTCTTCAGAGATGAGAAAGACCACCGAGGCTCAAGGCACTGATCTCCTTCCCACTCCCTATGCATCTCCATATTACCTTCACCTTCTGTGCCCTTGTCCATCCCCTTCTATGAGCCTGAGTGTCATCAGCTTTAAAATGGGGATAAAAGGACCTTCTCATAGAGCTGAAATGATGACTACATGAATGTAATACATGAAAAGTGCTTAAAACAGTGCCTAATATGTAATGAGTATTCAATATTGTCTAGCTATTATTGTTTTGCTATTATTATGGTGATGATGATGATGATGATGAAAATTCAAATTCCTCAGGATTGGGATAGGTATTTATATCATTCTCTCTGTTCATTATCAGTCCTTTCTAAACCAACTACCTTATACAGTTTTCCTTCTATGGTTTTTACCTAGGTCACTTCATAATTGCCCAAACGAGGGGATATTTTTCTCTAAGCTCGCTGATGCCTTTAAAATGCCCTACATCCTTGGTGTTCACGGCTTTTACTCTTCCTTGAGGAGTGTACATATATAGTTGTGCAGACTGTAAGCTATCCAAGGTCACACATCTAAGGGAAAGAGGTGCATTTCAAAAATAAGGTAGAGTGGCCTACCTATTAGAACAATCTCCAGCAGGTGGCAGTAACATGTTCTGATCTAACAAAATCAGTATATTGTGACAACTTTCTGACAGATGGAGTAATGTGTGTTGAGGAAGAGGCATCTTTTTACCAATTCACACAGAGGCGCCGTGTGGGCTGGGGGTGGCCCTGCTTCTGACTGTTCTTCCTCTATTGCCTCCCCACATGCTCTTCCTTTGTCTGTCCCTTGAATGCCACTGAGCTTCTTTTCTCAGCTCTCTGCACTTACTTTACATACTCTAATTGGATAATTTAATAGACTCTTACTATTATAACTATCACCTTCTTGCTAATGAGTCCTAAATCTTTCACTACAGCACAGACTTCTCTTTTGAGAAATCTAACTGCCTCCTGGGTATCTTCATCGGGAGATCTCATGAAAAACTGATATTCAACATGTCAAAAACTTCATTCACAGCCAGACCCTCAACAATGAAACCCAGGCATCATTTTTAAACCAAGATAACTCTGTTGTTCTTTATCAGTGTTTCCATGAAAAAGTTCAGCTTCACGTTCATGTGTGAAATGTATATTGGGAGGAACAGGGGACTATATGTTTGTGAGACTCCCCTGTGGCTTTCATCCAGAGTAGTACTGCCTCAAAACTGAGGGTTTGGCATATGCTTGATGTCCCAGGATCCTTCCTAGATGACCTTGAACTTTGTAATGGGTCCAGAAGGAAACCTGAAATTGACCTTCACCTCACTGAGGCACTGATTGTTTTGGGGAAGAGATTCATCTTGTTGTATTAGTTTCATAGAGCCATCAAATTAGATTATGAGTTATGCTAGACTTTTTCCAATCCTCCTACAAATTACTTTATCCTACAAATTACTAACTTTATGCTCACATATTTTTTTTTTCATGTGCTCTCTCTCTCTCTCTCTCTACTCCTCTGTCTCAGTATTCTATTGTAGGCGTGTTCTGTCTCTTGGTTGGAATTTTAATAAATTTCTTATTACACTTACCCTATATGATGTTGCCCTCTTATCCCATTAGTATTTATTTTTCATATAGCTGAGAAATATATCTACCTAAAGTATAAATCACTCCTATTTGATTCACGTTCAAGGTTTCCTGTTACCTACAGGATGGAGTTCAACTCCAGCCCATGATTCAGCTCTGATATAACTTCCCTCAGGAAGTTTTCTCTGACCCAGGAATCCTCCTTCTGTGTGTCCAGGATGCCTATGTTTCCTTATTATTACACACTCATTTTTGTACTATAAGGCTCAATTGGTATATCTTTCTCTGCCACTAGACTATGAGCTTCTTGAGGACCCAAACTGCACCTTAATTATCTTTGTATTCACAGTGCCTAGAATAGTTCTTAAGACATATTAAATGTTCAAAAAATATTTTGAATGAATGAAAGATGAGTATAGAATGAATGATTGAAAGAGCTTCATAGAGGAGGCTGCACTGCATTGGCTTATGAAGGAAGGGATACTTTTAGTACAAAGAGGGAGGAGTCAAAGTCTTCCAGGAAAGGGACTGGGAAGAAGGGAATATAAAACAAACTTCTTAGGGCGCCTGGGTGGCTCAGTCAGTTCAGTGTCTGCCTTCAGCTCAGGTCATGATCCCAGGGTCCTGGGATTGAGCTCCATAAGGCTCCCTGCTCAGCAGGCAGTCTGCTTGTCCCTCTCCCTCCACACCCCGCCCCCCCCCAAGTGCTCTCTCTCTTTCTCTCTCTCCCTCATTCACTCTCTCTCAAATAAGTAAATAAAATATTAAAAACAGCAACAACAATCTTCTTATTCATTCATGCGCACTGTTCAAGCCATGATTGGAGTCCTCCTTTTCCCCACAGTGTAAAAGAATTCATTATGAAGAGATCTCTTTTCTTGTATCTTGTATTTTGGTAATTTCCCTTTCTTTTTTTCTGTCCTTTTCTTTATGTCGGCATAAAACTTCCTACATTTGCCTTTTTCAACATTTTTATTTCTCTAAAGGCAAGAAACCACTGAGTTTGGGAATGTACATGAGCAAGCTCAGCATTTTAAATATAGACAAGTCCAAACATTTTCATTTTATTAGTCCATGCTCATCTTTCACCCCCTCCCTCCTCAGTGACTTCTTCACTCATGGATTCATACTAAGATGAAAAAATATAAGGTAATAAGGCAAACCATTTTCTTTTGAAATGCCTGGTAAGATGTTCTGAGCATTTTAGATGATCCTACATAGCTCTATGATCTCTTGTGAAGTAAATGTTAGCTCATGATTAAAGGTTGTCATTTTCCATTCTCATATTATAAAAAAATATATAATTTATCTTCTAAGATTATAATTATACATTATGTTAAAGAAAGAAATGTACATAAATAACAAAAAACTTATCTCATTCTCTTTTAAGCTTAAGTTTTCCATATTTTCCTGGTTTCAAGGTGTCTTAAAGCTAGAAAAGATTATAGACATTATTGAGAGATTTTATTTATTTAGATGTTATTTAAGCCAGAGCTTCCACCAGTGCTTCTGGTATTACTTCTCCATAATGAGCAACCTCTTCTGTACCATAAGATTCTCTAAATGCTTCCTCTACCTTCATGCTTAAAAGAAACATGGCTATCCCTGAAAACACCGCTATCCCTGAATCCTCATGTAATTTGAGGCCATTGTCTTTTCTAACCATTTCTCTCCCACTCTCTTGTTAAAAACTTGACTCATTTGAGAATCACGCCAGTCAGATGTACTCCCTTGTCCCCCTTCATCACTGTTACTTATTAAATTTTGGTTGTTTCCCTTGTTTTCCAGAAGTATTGACACTTAACTTACAGTCTTTCTCTGCCTTCCAAGCCATTCCATTATCCTGAGACACCAGGATAGCCTCTGAGTTTTTAGCTTTTCTCCTATTTAATGACTTACTCCTTTACCCCCTCTGCTTCCATTTTAGTGGTCATGACCAGATCCTAGTCATTGTAACTGTTCTATTTCTCAAATCACTAAAGCAGACATCTTGGTCTCCTCTCTTTCCAATTTGCTTTGCCAAGTATTCACAGTACAAACGGTCTTTAAATTCACCACGATTTCAGTCTTTTGATCCTTTTACTGTCTTCCAATGTACCCTTCCTTTACTTTCTTCCCTTTTAATCCATCTTACATTCCATGGTGTATCATTCCCAGTCACTCTCTTAATTGTCTTAATAGTAACCTACATTCTCTTGTGCCTGCCCTCCACGTGGACCTTAGCCTACCCGGCAACACACATTTTCTTTTTATTTTTTCCTCACAAAACCTCTACCTGGCTGAATTCAGCTCCCTACTTTCTCATTGCCTGAAGTAGAACTGTGGAGAATTTTCAGACAAAGTCACTTAACAGGGTCTATGTGTAGCCCTGTACATTTAATATCACCAACCCCAGATGAGCTCCCAGTGCTGCATTAGCCCTGGTCATCTCTGTCTGCTATCTCACTTCCCCATTCCCCACAGCAACGAAATTAAACTTTCTTTATTCTTTTCAAATACTCCTCCCACTTTCATCAGACCTCACATCCTATCAGAGAAAATAAATTATGTCAGACAGGAGTGTGCTTATCTTGAGGCTACCAAGCATACAGATTATCTATATATACATTAATGTCACTTTCCCTCCCCTCAGTCATAATGGGAATGCCTTATGTTCTCTATCTTTGGGTTATATGTCTATCTATGCGTTGGGTTCCATCTTCTTGCCCCTCTCAGGAGTTTTACATCGTTATTTTTCCATCTCTCTTCTGTACCGCCAAACTCTCCATCTCACTAAATCCTTCCAGTTGGCTTTTCAACATATGCAGTCCCTCCCTTTAAGACAAAACTACACAAAATGTCTTTCAAGTTATTGCTCTATTTCTCCTTTCCACTTTAACACTAAATTATTCAAGAAGTTATCTACACTCACTGTCTCCCAGTCAATCCTTCACCCACTACAATCTGCCTTCCAACCTTTTTACTTCCACCAAAATCATTTTGCTCAACAGTTTATATTCATGTGGCTAAAAAGAAAGGATATATTTAAGTCCCTACCAAATTTACACTCTCAATAAGAGTTCAATATTGTTGAAGATATCCTTTCCTTCTGATTTTCTTCTTTCTTCTTGTCTGATTTTGCTCCTCTACTATAAAATTAAATGTCAGCCTTTTTCAGGGCTTGGTCCTGGACTTGTTTCTCATCACACTCGAAGCAAGTTCATCCACATCCATTGTTTCCATTACCACTAAAAGACAGATGACTCACAAATTGCTTGTTCAGTTAGGACCTCGCCTCTAAGCTCCAAGGCTACACATCCAAATGCCATTTGGACATCTTGATGCCAAACTCATGATCTGTCTTTTGTCCCAAACCAGCCTTCTTCTGGTGTTTTGACATTGTTTAATGGCACTACAATATCTTTCGTTGTATTTGCCAAAAAGAAAAATGAAATTCTCTCTCCTCAGACTCAATCTGTTAGCTAACCTTGTCAGTTTTGCATCATAGCCTTCAACTTAGTTCACTTCTCTCTATCTCCATCACCACTCTGTCCAAGATGGACATTGCTTGCCTGGAGCACAGTCACAGGCTCTTCACTGATCTTCCCATGTATATTTTGACCTTCCTCCAGTCTATCTTACTCTAGAACTATCCTCAAACAGGGGTGATTTTGCTCCCTGCACAAGATTTGGCAATATATGAACACACTTTTGATTGTCATGACTGTGGGGGGTAGTGATACTGGCATCTAGTGGGTAGAAACAAGAAATGCTGTTAAATATACTGCAATGCACAGAATAGGCCCCCATAACAAAGAATTGTTTGTTTCAAAATGTCAATGATGCCAATGTTGAAAAAACCTACTCTAGAGGAAGACTGAGCTTTTCACAATACAGACTTGATTATGTCATGTGTGCATATGCATGTGTGTGTGTGTGCGCGCACGCACACACACACACACACACACACATATACACTTGCTTAAAATTCTTCAGTAATTCCCCATTTCATTAGGACCACAATAGTTAATATGGCCCTCCAGATCATATTCTAGCCTCTACCTACCCCTGCAGGTCATCCAGCATCTTGTTGTCTCTCAGGCTCCTTGCTTCAGTCTCATTTCTATCTACTGAGCTTCCCCTCACCCCAGGACATTTGCACATGTTGTTCTCGCCTCCTGGAAAGTTCTTCACTTAGTTAAGCCCCATTTCTCCTTCAAATATCAGCTGCAGATCTTTTCCCCAGGGGAGTTTTGCATGACCTTTCTCAGCAGGTTATTTCCCCCAAATTAGACACTCACTATTTAGATACTTCTCTTTCCTGATCTGTACATAGTTGCATATTTACATTGATTTATGTGCTGTATCATTGTCTCCCTCACTAGAGTGGAAGCTACAAAAGATGAATAATAACTTTTTATTTTGTTTTATTTCAAATAAAATTACACTACAGATGGTTGGTTGTTGAATGTTAGATATTTAGTGACTAAATCTCTTTACATAGCATATGAGAAAACTTAGTCTCAGATACATCAAGGAACTCAAACAAGGCCACACAGTTTCATAAATAGTGAGAGGGCTTGAATCCAAGTTTCTCAACGTCAAGTGCTGCATTATTTTCCCTCTAACCTGGTGTTTTTGCATTTATTTAAGCGTGCTGATTTTTACTTAAAGTAAATCTTTTGTGGAGACAGTGCATAAAACAGATTAAAAGAGATTAAAGCAGATCACTGCTGTAATTAGAGACAGCTCAGTTCAATCTTATCTAAGATGTTTTATGCCCCTACACAAACCCCTCTCTCCCACTTGACTTAAGGAATTTACTCTAAGGAACTTGTCACAGAATGATTTGGATCTGAAGGTCAAGGCTGGGAAGCAGGTCTACTGCATTCATATATTGACTGTGGGGTCTTTTACCACCACGGCATATGATGTATTCTTGGTATTTGTGAATTTGAAGTTGAGAACACCAATATAGCATAAGTTAGTGTCATCACTGGCTGAGATATTTTCTTAAACAGTTTCACCAAATCACATTACCATGTTTCTATATTAAACAGAGAGATGATCTTTTCATGTCATCAACTGGGTCCATGGACCGTATTTAGCATTCTACCCTTTGTCAAAACAAAATTTTCTGAACAGGAATCATTTTCATTTTCTCTTTATCTTATTTATTTATTTATTTTTGCTGATGCTAAGATTTTGGTTAAATTGCTGAAACAAAAGTGGATGAATACTGCATCCAGTTCATAGCAATCACTTTGCATGACAGTGGGAGAGGATACCAGAATGGACTGAGGTGAGGACGTTGCGTGTTCCCCAGCTAAGGAGCTCACACCCACATGCCAGGCCTGTCTGACATTGTGTCCCAACAGCATAAACATCACTACCATTATGGACCTTTGGGTTTTTTATAATAGTTGCAAGCACAAATGTTCAGGGCAGTGCCCTGAAAAAATGGAAACTCCTTTCCTCTGTTTTTCTCCTGTAAATGTTTTTCGTTCCAGACCAAGTTCACAGTAATGAAGGTAGTATACATGATGTATTTGGAGAGTGAAGATGAGATGATTAAATGCATACCACTATTTTCTAATTATATATTGATATATACATTTGATATGATAATATATATGTAAATGGATGTGAAAATTAGAAAACATAAGCATGCTAAACAGTTATTTTCCAAAAGCCTTGCCTTTACATCCTATCATAGACATAGAAAGTGTGTCTATTCTAAGAAATGTTTTAGAGTTTTTGGCTGTCTCTCAAACTTAACTCATTCATTCCAGTATATTTTAAATGTGATGAAAGTGAAGAGCAATTCGTCACATCGTTGTTTGAATTGCTGTTGTTTAGAAACTATAACTTCATATACAAAAATCTAAGACTTATGAGTAGCTATTGAGACAATTTTCAATATATTACTTGATTTTTAAAAAAAATATATACTTTTGCTTTTCAAGCTGTCTTAGCTCATTTACTAGCTTTTTACAATTTTTTATTCAAAATAATTAGTCTGATTGATGTGGTTTGTTTTATTAGATTCTATTATTTAATCTATAAAATAAGGAACACTAGATTCCCTCTATCTGAAATATCCTTTATCGTTTTTTCCTTTGGGAAACTTCTATTGCTTCGATTTTAAGTCACTATCTCAAAGAAGTAATTTCACAATCTTTATGAATTGCTAAACTTACTTACTATATGGTGGCTGAATGGGTTTGTAATTTGGGAGCTCTGTAATTAACTAAGATTATTATTATGGGATGAGCAAGACATTTAAAAGAAAAAAACTCATTTCCTTCTGTCTTAAACATATAATGTCGATATATTGCTATTTTTCTGAAGTCCCTCATGGGCATTTCTCTTGTCTTAGGCAGTTGCATCTATTAACAGATATTACATTGTATTGTGACCCTTATTTCCACTTTCTCTCATTTATGAGAGCAAAAAAGCCACATGAAAGAAAAGCTAATTCAGAAGCGGAACTAGTGGCAGAAAAGTAAACTAAGTGTCAGATATGTGTTTGCAATTCTTGGCTAAGTTATCAAAATTTTACCCAAAGCATATTGGAAACATCAGTCATGGGAACCCCCCTCCTCTCTCATTCCTGCCTTCTAACCCCCCTGAAAATCATATCTGTTTCCCATTGATAGCTTTTAATGCACATCCCTTTAATGTCTTCTAACAGGAAGTGGAAAGTGAGAGAAGTTTACGTTCACCAACATTTAAGAGTCACCCTGGGACCCAGTCTGATGATTCTGTGAATGATTCAGACAAGAAAGGCGAGGAAACATCTTTTGACAAGATGTCACCTGAAAGTGGTCACGGCCACATCTTTGAAGGTTAGCATAATATTTTGATGTGATTTCTTGGGATCATGTATTGTACAACATGAGTGGTTAATAAGAAAATATTGAAGATTTTGTTTTAAAAATTAAGAAGAAAAAATGAGAGAATATAGCTCAAGAAACACAATTTAGGAAAAATAGAGGTATATTTAAATACTTCTATCTATATTATATTTACTTTAATTTTTAAAACTAAATAAAGTGTATTTTAATTGATTATAAACTAGCACAATAAGCCTTTTCAGTATTAGGCTTTTTGAACAGTTATTTGACTAACATCTAACTGTTCCTTTTGTGAAAAGAAAAGAGACATATTTGTCTCTCTGTCTGTGGGATAATAAAAGGATAAAATATAAGTAACTTTCAATGGCAAAATTAAAAAAATTAAAAATGCCTTCAGCATCTCTTTTTTCAGACAATTAAACTAGATATGCTTAATGAATTTGGAATAAAAATTGACATGAGAGTGTCATAATTTAGGAGAAAACCTCATAAATTTGATTAATGTTTTACAAATGTCATTAAAAAGTTAATAGCTCATATGTTAGAAATTGCACTATTAATAAAATTTTCAACTATGACAGAAGTGAAGTATAAATAATTAATTGGAAAATACAGATATCATTTATCATTTCTGATTAGTCACATTTTGTTGTTTTTTTTTTTTTTTTTCATTTTAGCCAAGTAATGCATATTATAGTATTTCTGATGTTTGTGAAAGGTCATAATTAGTACAACTTTTAGGATATGAAGTTGCGAGTCAACATGAGAAGTGTGGAATATAGGAAGCAGTTCACAATTTGGGAAAGCCAATAATGCTCTGCTTTAAAACTTTGCTATTCAAAGTGTCATCTGTGAATCAGAGTATCAACATCACCTAGAGGCATATTAGAAATGCAGAACTTTGGGCCCCATACCAGTCCTATCAAACCAGAATCTACATTTTAACAGAATCCTCAGATAATTCATGTGCACATTAAAGTTTGAGAAACATTATGCACTTCTGGATAATTTACATATGGTTCAGCCCATTCTGATTCCAATTGATTGAGTATTGTAATTTGGAGTGGGAGGTGGGTGTGGGAAGAATAAAAGGGAGTTTGCTAATGATGAACTGGATGGACATGGATTTCTAAATACAGGTAATTTGGGATCTCAATTTCTAGTTTTCATTTTCAGTTAATTTTTGTATACCCAATTGATATCCTCATATGCTTAGTATCAGTCTTAAGAAATTTACTCCACATATTTAAGGCTTGTGATTCAACTTTACGAGCACTTGGCAGAATGCAATAGAATCAGATTAGCAGAGGCCAAAAAAGGGAAGCTTTAAGAATGATTTATGTTCAGATGATGCTGGCCTGTGGAGATCTTAGCATAGGGAGGCAAAGATGAGGTTGGCAAACTGGCCAGTAATACAGGAGATAAACACCTTCACTCATCCTGCCTCACTTCTCTCTGTTTTCTTAGGTTCCCATGCAAAGATTTTCAAAAGCCTCTTTATTTTACACACCTAAAAAAGGTATTCTGGACGGCAACCATTATTGAGTGTCAAGATATGACTTAAATTTAAGAGTGACCTCAGGTTTAAATTTCCAGGTATAATGAAACTATCAAGAGCTAAACTGAAAAACACAGGGTGGGAAAACGGCACTAGGGATGATCATAGCAGCTAACTTTTATTTTATCTGTACAATGCACAAGAACTGTAATTTCTATGTGTCACTACTGGTAAAAGAAAGAAACTCCTTCATTATGGGATCCTTTTAACTCTTCCATGGTGCCCAAAATTTCTATCTTAGGTGGGACAAGTATGAGCCCTTCTAATACTTATAGTTAGCTTTGACAGGCTTTGTATGAGCTTGACAAAACCTACACAGCTAAAAAGTACATTGATGTTACTATTCTGCTGCAAAGAGAATTTATTCCAATAATATAAACATGTGTGTCTGAATAAAATGTGGTAACAAAGATGTCAGAGTGTAGGATTATATGAGTAACTGTGATGGCTCACATACTAAACATCTTAAGTAGCCTCAAGAGTTTCATACTTGAAGGCAATATTTATTTATAGCTCTTTCATAAACAGTAGAATCTTGGAAAGAAACTTCAATAGATCATCACAATGTAGCTACCTAATGACCTGCATTCTTAGAATTTAGTAAAATCAATGCAAATTGATCAAAGGATGCATCTCAGGACTCAGGAATAGCAATGGCTGTTGGATTAGTCCCCGCCCCTTATCCTCAACTGCAGGTCCTGGGTGGCTGCACAGAAAGGCACTGGGATCCCCCCAGATTTCCTTCTATGCTTGATGATCCATCCACTCCCAGGTTGTGTTTAATTGCTTTCACGACCCTTTATTAGGTTTGCTCCACTTTCCTTACCGATATACTTGTGTTGAATAAATCGTAGTGCTTCATGTGCATGTTGGTTCATCCCATTCACATTATCTTTGGGATGTACTCTAATTGGTAGCTGTTCCAATGATTTTAGGAAGACTTGGCTCATTTGAAATTAAATGTCAAGCATGACAAATCCATAATTTGACAAATCTGGGTGATGTAATAGATACAATAGAAAAAAACAAATTCGTATAAATGGTTTGATTAACTGTACTGCAATGATATAAAATCTTATCTGTGAAATTTCTTTTAGACATTTTAAAGCCAGTAAGTTGGAGAGTGGATAATGGGAGTCTTAGATACTGATTTACATGGTTTGATCTACTTCGGTTTGATCTACCTGTATGTAGAGTAAAAAATTTATTTTTTCTGCAGAAAAATTCTGGATCAAAGGGTGCTTCAAATAGCACAGATGATTGGGTAATGTCCATCAAGTTTAAATGTTTTAATATGACAATTACCTGCTTTTCACTTTTAATCCCTAAACCATAATTTGAATATTAGTCTTCTAAGTCATCAACATGTAAAGTGCTAACAGATAAAATATACATTCAAAGTCCTTCTTTCAAGGCTTTTGTGATAAACCTTAGAAATTACCTGCTGTATTTTTCTTTTTATTCTGCTCCATTAAAGCAGATTCATTCTTTATCCTTACAATGGCCATTCATCTTCTCTGATAGATTTTACAAATCGAACTGAGGGTTCTGTTTTTTCTTTTTTTAATTTTCTACTACTCTTTAAGTGGTGGGATCCTTTCCGTTATCGGTGTTTCTGAAAGACTGGTGTATGAGCAATGTATGTATTTGTGTGTGAGTTATTGTTGTTTATCTTATTTTTTCATTGAAAATCATTTTAGAAACACTTTAGAGAAATGCTTTCTATATTATAAAAGTGCTCCATATGTCTGCTGTCCAATGTGCTAACCACTAGCCACTACCACACTGGTGGCTATAAAGCACTTAAAAAATCGCTAGTGCGACCAAGCAATTTGTTCATCTTACTGAATCCTAATTAATTTAATGTAATAGTCACTGTTTTGGACAGCCCAGTCTTAGCAGATGTCATTTCTCCAAAGAATTTGTCCTCCCTTTTCATTGGAAAGGATTCAGATGCTAGTTGTTCATTTTAAGTTATCCTTTCTCTGCAAATTTACCTTAATTAAAATGTATATGGATAAGTGTAAAGATAATCCATGTTTGTAAAATAAATCAGTAGCAATAATCCACATATTAAAAAGATTGCCTTCAAGAGCTAGTGACGGTCTCCTCTCTGTAGTATTTCCTAGTGATAAAATAAAAAACCATTTCACCTGGGTTCCCTTTTCAGCATACTGAAAAATAATGCTTTTATCGTTGGAACAGAAATATCTACTGTGAGGCTATGCATTTCTCTGTAACATCTTGTCTAGGGCTTAATTTTCTTGGGAATATGAATCCTCTCAGGTCAGGAAGCAAACCATTTTCTAAATACCTAAAGTCAACGAAGTTAAATGCAGTAAGAGGATAATTTAAAATTAACAGAACTATTCCTTTAATAAAAAAGGGCTTCATTTGGAAACATAAATAAATCAGACATTTAGTCACAGAGCAGCTCCAGTGAAGGCCATCAGCACCATTTGTTCTGCTCTGACTGATTTGTTCTGTCCAATGAGACTCAGCCAACAGGTTTTAGACCTAGTCTCTGGACAAACACCGTGGTGGACCCAAGTCTCCCAACACAGGCTCCATATCTTCTTTGATGCCCCAGACAATCTCCTATAAAACAGCCGTGTTATTTTAATTCATATAGGAGACTTTTCATTAGTAAAAATGTTGTCAGTGAAGCACGATTTAAAATAATACTGAGAGTGGTGCCTGGGTGGCTCAGTCAGTTGAGCATCTGCCTTCAGCTCAGGTTGTGATCTTGGGGTCCGGGGATCAAGCCCCACATTGGGCTCCCTGCTCAGCGGGGAGTCTGTTTCTCCCTCATGATCTGCCCCTCCCCCTGCTTGTGCTCGCTCTCTCTCTCTCAAATAAATAAATAAAATCTTTAAATAAAATAAAATAAAATAATCCTGAGATAATGCCCTTTACAAAATGAAGAACCCTTTTGTTATATCATAAGTATTTGGTATGTTTCATCTGTTTACTCAGATGGATTTTTTCCCCCCTCTCTTTCTTAAAGTGGGTTTTACCTGCAGTTTTTCAATGACTCCCTCATGTTCCTTTCAGTTGCCTTTATAGTCAGTGAGTCAAAACAAATTCCAGAGTTAAATCATGGGCTCTACTGGAAGGGGCAGCTGGGAGTTTGCTATTCTGAGGAAATTGTAATGAAAGGTCTATTCATGAGGTCTTTCACATGGAGGCTATAAATCATCACCTTGGAATGCTGGAAAATTTCCATTGATTAATAATCAAAATCCCAGGACCTCATTTTGAGCTTGTGTATGGTCATACTTAATTTTAAAACATGATGCCATCAAAGAAAGAGAACAACAAATATAAATATCCCTCTTGAAACTAATTCATTCATTTTACCTCCTTGCAACTGGAAAGAACTGTTATTTCTAAATATTCTCATTATAGAGTCAGAATGTATATCTATCCCTAAAGAACATTTTTGATGTGGTATTTTCATTTGTCCATTTATTCATTCACTCTGTAAATATTTATTGAGTGCCTAAATTTGCCAGGTACTAGTCTATGTGCTTGGGTACATCAGTGAATAAAACACACACACACACACACACACACACACACACACAGAAAAGTTCTGCTTTTGTGTGACCTGTATTATAATAGGCAGAAACACACCGTTAACAATAAAAATAATGAAGAAATAAATTACACACCAGAAGGTAATAAGTTCTATAGAAAATACAGACTGTGATAGAGGGGATGAGGCATGGTGGAGGTTTGCATTTTTTGTTAGAATGGTCATGATCAGCCACAACAAAAAGGTGACATTTAAGCTAAGACTTGAAAAAAATATTTTGCCCTTTCTTTCATTCTTAAAAGCATAAAAAGTTATATTTTGATGATATTCAGGAAGATTTGGGGCAGAATCCTCCCTGGGTAATATTCTTCCCCATCGTTGGAGCAACTATTCTGCTAGTTTCTATGCAGTTACTTAAAGCAGAGGGAAGATACACATCAATAGAACCCTTATACCTAACCACTGTCGCCAGTACAAAGTGTATGGAACTACTCCTCCCTTTGTTCCTCAATTTGTGTCTTGCACATTTGGGGTATTTTTTTCTCTATTGTGGTCTCCAGAGGACAGATCCAGACAGGAGGCAAGGAGTACAGGCAGAATCACAGGGCTGGCTGAAGAGGTGGAGTCCATACATGGGAGCCAAACAAGGAACTGGTTATTCTAGGGAAAGGGACTTGAGAATTACCTAATAGGTTTGAAATTAGAATGTTAGCACAAAGGTGAAACACAAGAACCCCACATCTTAAACTGAGTTTATGATTCAATGTGTTTATCCAGGTTGGCACAGCTCATATGACCACCCGTGTTCCAAAATAAAGGCAACGTTAGAGGTTCACGAATGCAGTAGGTCCATACTGGACAAATTTGGTGACAGGTGTTGGTGATGCAATCCTAGTTGGGTTTAAGGACAAAAAACCCTGTCACTAAGGATTAGCACATGACTAAGAGAATGCATTGGGGCAATGATTTTGAATGAAAGGAAAGAAGGAAAGAAGAAAGGAAGAGAGAGGGAGAGGAGAGGACAGGGAGGGAGGACGAGAAAGAGACACAGAGAGAATGAAACAGGAAAGGAGGGAAAAAAGTGAGAGGAGAATGGAAAAAACAATAAAGCAGTTCTATGAAGCTTTTGAGAAGTAGCTAGAGTCCAGTTATTAAAGAACTGTTTTGTTTTTGTTTGTTTTTTGGTTTTTTGGGGGGGTTTTTTGGTGTCAGAAACAAACACAGAAAGGAAGCAGTAGCAATATCCATAAATTCAGCAAACATTTACTGAGAAGGAAGGGTGAAAATTCCAGGTAGATCTAGCAAAATCATGAAGGAGCATTGAAAGTAAGGAATCTGGGAGGAAATAGGGATGCTTTCATATGTTTGATGCTTAGCAATTCAATAAATGCCTTTCTATCCCATGAGGTAGGGCAAGAGAAAGTTCTAGATTCTAAGCTGAGAGTAAAACAGTTCAGGTTAATTACACTCAGCTGCCAGATTAAGAAGGATGCCAGTTTTAAATGAAAAGGGAACACTTGACTTTTGTGCTTTCAGAGTTGATTAAAATGTTCATTGACATGTTTTAAAAATGTTTACAAAATTGAAGGAGTCGAGTATTTGGCTATTTTTCACCATGATAGAAAACTAACATTCTAGGGCCAATCCTAAACTCTAGACATCCCCAGATATGGGAAGAGGACAAAAAGCCACCAAGAGTATTCAGTAATTAACAATTTTTTTAAATTCATTTTTCAAGGTTTATGAAATTTGTAATGTAATTGTATTTTCAGATTTTGAGCCAAATACTCTGATTAAAAATGTGGGTTTTCTCTGTACAATTTTTATGGATATTTAATATTAGAAATACCTTATTTACTTGAAATCAAAATTAATTATAAATACTTAACTTATGGTCATAACTTCTTATTCCTGGTTAATGCAGCTTCACATGCCCTTTAAAATATGTAGTGTCCGTGATGAATTATAAGAATAACAACCTATTAATAATAAATGTGAAACACAAAAAATAATAGCACATGAAATTTTCTCTTTGTGAAGAGCTACATGATTCTATATTTGACTCTTTTTCCACATCTATAAATATGGGGATGGGGCTAAAATAATGTTCTATAAATAAATTCTGCATGTCACATTTAGGATTCTTTATTTGCAACATCAAACTGATGAAATAGTATATGAGGCCTCAATTAGAAGAGTACACAAAGTCCTAACCAGGGGGTCTCAGAAATTCTTAGAAAATACCGTAAACTTTGTATTGCCTAAGACAAAGAACCAGTTGTTCCATTTGTTAAAAAAAAAAAAAAAAAAAAATCCTTACTTGCCAAACTCATTCTCTTTAATAGTTTATTTGGTCTAATATTTCAGCACTTAAAATTCTAGATAGTTCCAGATTTATTAGGGGATATGTAATCATTCTCTAGTGACTTGGTAGGACCATTGCTTTTCATAAACATCAGGGAAGAATTTGATACGCCACCTTCAAACCTATTTTATACCATCAAGTCACAATACTTTTGACTCGTTGCTTGAATACCTTCATCTTCCATTCCTAAGGCTGACATACTGCACTATGGGAGATGGTGTCAGAACAGGTAGTCCATTAGTTTTATTTATGTTACAGACAGGAAACTATTAAGGAATTTTAATATTAATTTAAAATGGATCCAGTTTGGTAAATGACTAGTAGAAGCAAAATATAAATCCTCTCTGGAGGAATGTAGCTTCAGCTGGGGCCTCAATAAAATCCCGAAGATAAAGTTCCAGTGAACATGAGCTCACAATCAAAACTCACAATATAGACAAGAAACAAGGCTACGTAAGAGCCAACAAGTATAATAAATTAGGACTACCTATATAGTCATCAGGTATGAATTAAAGATTCCAGAAGGGGAACTCTGTATCCTATGGCATTTAGTTTGTAAAACATTTAGCATTCAAGTTAGTTGAAAATGGATAGACTAGCAGTGAAATAGTACTTAGATAATTGTCAAAATAAATAAATAAATAAAAATATCCTGTGTTTCTTCATACACAAAATCTCTTCCAGATGTTTTAAAGTGTCAAACATAAAACTCAAAACTCTAACAAATATTAGAAAAATTGTAGTTTATATTTATTAAGCTTTCAGACGGGAAAAGGAATTCATAAGAAACACTAAGAAACCAGAAAGAAAATATGAGATTGATATCACAAAAATAGTTAAACTTCTGTTCTATGAACAATATATTAACTAAAAACTAGAAAAAAAGAAAGAAAATACTGTAGCACATATAAGCAACAAAACTTAATGTCCAGGATATATAGGAAGCATATACCAAAGAAGACACAAGGAAATTCAAAATTGGAGCAAAGTATGTGAACCAAAGCAAAACTATAAATGGAGAAGCATATTAAATTGTGAAAAGCATTACAAATAATTGAGAAAATAAAATTAATGTAACAGTTAAGCATAATATTTTTCATCAAAATGAAAGAAAAGTTGTGTAACAATTTGCATTATACAAATATATACTTATATATCATACAGATATATGAAGAAATAGACCCTGTCATGTTGTTGGGGGTAGTACAGAAATGGTATGACCTCTTGGAGAGACAATTTAATAGTGTTAAATAAAATTCAAAATGTCAACCAAAAAAATCCCATGTCAACTTTTATCTATTTATGTAAAAGAAACACTAGGCATGAGTACAACCAGCAATGATGGAGGATATTTATTGCCGTATTGATTTTGTAAGAGAAAAGTTGGATACAATTTATATGCCTATTAATAAGGGAATGATTAAATAAATTGTGGTTCATTCATATCACAAAATATTACACAGAATTGATAAAAATGGGATAGTTTGGTTGATACTGACATAGAAAACTTTCTAAGATGTATCATTAGGTTGTGGTGCTGTTAAATGCTTTACAGCAAGAAAGCATTGTTCATGTATTACTAACATAAATTTTAAAATAGAAAAATCTCTAAGAGTGTGACAACTTTCTAAGTTAAGATATTAAAATTTCTGTAGTACTATGATACTAAAAATTTTATAGCCTACATACCTGTGTGCTTAAGAACTGCAAAAAGCTGTAAAAAAGTTAAGTTTAAATTTTGTAATGGCAACATAAACAGAAACTATCATATTAAAATATGGTCACTTAGGCAGTGAAACTGCCCTTTTGTTGTTTGATTGCACATATTTTTAGATACCACTGTTTCAATTTCTGTTCAGTTTTGTGGAAGATTATTAGAGATTTGCAATTTTAAAATAGTAGTGAATAAAGTATTTTAGGAGACATAAAATCATATAACTTGAAATAAAATTTGTTTTTAAGCACAGTTCAATTTATGACATTGCATTATCTGAAGAACAAAATCTAGATTCTTTTACTGGTTTGTAAAGGAGTGAATTCAACTCTTATTCATTTATGACTAAACAATTTGTGTGGGTCCCAATGGCTATAGGACTTTGTCAAGTTTTTTGTGTTCAACTGGCTCTTAATAAACAATTCAGATATCTTATGTGATATTGGAAGTTGCTGATGGCATAAAGAAGGCTCTCATTAAATATATCAATAGTTTGAATTTCTACTGTGACCAAGCCAGAGCATAGGACAAGAAATAATAGGAACTGAATTCTGGGACAGAAAGAGTTTAACAAAATAAAATATATCACAAAAAAACAGATTGCCCCGGGAGCATAGACATCTACATTTTAAGGGAGCATGTAAACACCAATTATGGGTCAGGCATGGGCACTGACAATGCAGGGATGCATAAAACATCCTCTTTAAACTCTCAAGTCTTATGATCTGGCCCAGAGGTTCTCAACTCACCCTCCTAGCATGATTATTAAAATTCAGATTTCTCTGTGCAACTTATAGTTTAAAGCAAAATGTAGCTTACTCTCATCGATTTTGACTCTCTGAATATCAGTGCATTTTTATAAACTTCCCAAGTGATTTCTTGCACTCTGGTCTAGTCTGGTAAACTATTATCTTGGATTTTTGTTTGCTAAGGGAAATAGCACTGAATTATCATCTGTACCAAGATCTAGCCTGTGTTTGGAGAGAGGCTGGAGTTGGGCTGGAGTGGGATCAAAGTTTCAAGGTTTGGGTACAGGTCAGTCAACATGGAAATAACTAACAATATAAGGCACATAAACACAGAAAAGTACTGTAAAAATTCAAATTAACAAAGAATTTCTTTAGACAGAAATAAGGAAAACTATTTTCAATAAGTCCTGGGATCTTCCCTCTCTCTCCATTGTAGTCATTTGAGGAAGTTTTATGGTGGAATTGTTTGCATCAGTGAAGCATGTTGCAACATCTGGGTGGAATTAATTCACTTAACACTAAATGGTTGAGTATCTCTTTAGCCTAGACTCAGAAGACACAAATACAAGTTAAGATTATAATTTTGTTCTTAAGGAGCTCCTCTTTTGGAGAAGAGGGACAAGTACACAAAAATACTGAGGTAAATACTAATAGACCTTTAAAATCACTATTCATTTATTCAAGCAGCAAATTCATGGAATGACCCTGGGAACCAGGCACCTGCTATATATACCATGGTGAACGAAAACATGTTTCCTGCCCAAGTGGGACTTCCATTCTGGTGGAGAAGGTAGACAATAAATACATAATCCCATATAAAATAGGCAGTTACGAACTGTGGGAGTAAAGGAAGAAAACTGGGTGTGCTGAGTGGCTATGAGATTATTAGGGACAAGGGAACCATTTAAACATAATTTTTAAAATTCAATTTCTAACTAGATTTCAATAGAATTAGCTCTTGAATCTGGCAAGATATTTTCTGAATTGTTTATGTACTAGTAGGCTGTCAGATGATTGTAGAAGTGGTGTCAATTCTCTTCTCCTGTTGTCGTATCTGTAAATCAATTTACAGGAATTCCTGAAGTAAGCTCCTGCGCCTGATACTTCTTCCTGTGATAGGAATGTTCCAACCATCTGTTTTCATTTCATTCATCTCAAGCTTACTTATTTTGGCCCTGGTATTATTGCTTATTTTTTTTATACTCTTCATTATTCACTTATAATTGTTTACTTCCTCACAACAATAGATTTGATATGTCTTCTATGCCCAGCATATCCGGGACTTGAAGAGCAAGAAGACAAGTCAAATTGTCATTAATCAGAACTGGAAAGACAGTATAATAGAAACCTCAGCTCTAGACATGTGAATAGCTATTTCAATAAGAGACATGAGTCTGTGGAAAATAGTTCACCTCCTTGATGTCCCCCTATATAATCACTTTGAGAAGTCCAGGATTCTACAGAATAGAAAATGCCGGATGGCTTAAAGGGAAGTGATAAAATGATCCCAGGATGTCTCCTTCTGATGTTCCCTCAAATGCAACCCCTCCTTCAAATGCACAGTCATCCTCTACATATATCTATGTGATGATTCTGACATGTTCTACACTGTGTTATGATTTATTTGTCTGTGTTATTCACAATTACGTATCAGTATGTGCCCTGTGTGGAGTATATCTTCAAAATACTTATTGAATGAATACATTACTTAATTTTGAAATACTGAGCTGAACACAGTCATTGAACACAGCTGTAATTTGTGAGCATATGAGAGTATGTTCTTTCCTATACAGACTCATGTGATAAAATTGTTGAAAATATACTTTGGCGATAGGCAAGCCCAAGCTAAATCCTGTATTTGGCACGTAAAAATTGCGCAATCTAAGAAAGTTACTTCACTACTCTTGGCTTCATTTTTCTACTTTCTAAGATAATAAAGTTAAAAATAGTATCTCTTGGACATGTTGTGGATATTACCTGGAATATTACATGAAAAGTATGCAGCATAGCACTCAAAATGGCATTATTTTTAATAGAAATTTAAAACAGAGATTTTGTTGGCCAGCTAGGGCAAATGCATTCTATAAAACCTCCATAAGATATATTTATAATCAGAGGGAACTATTTGAAAGCATCTCTGTAAGATGTTTGTTTCCAAGTTCTTTGAATCAATAGACAACCATAAGTTCATCAAGTGCAAAGCAAGTTGTACTTACCTACTCAGTGCCTCGCAGACAGGCAAGGAATGTTGTTTGTGTTAATACGTGATTTCCCAGTTTGGGGCAAGGTGATCAGCTATGGATTGTGCTTCTAATACATCAACTTAAATGATGAGCTCTGAAAAAACTTTGTGTCAAATATAGCTGCCAATATCCACGTTTTTATGACCTGTCAATAGAGTATTATTGTTTAAATGACTGAGGCTTGAAGAGGAAAAGAAACTGACCTGTCAACCTAAAATGATAATTGAAGCAAAACATGACCAGCTGTTTTGTTAGTCAATAAAAATAGATGAGGAAACAGTGCTCAGTTAAAGCTTCAAAGACAATGACACTGGCTGTTCTGGATTTCCCTCTTCCATGCCCCAATGAATTTTTGTTTAGAGTTTTATTTCTTCTTGCTTATTTTTTTCAATCCACAGTCTAAAATGCTCATGCTAAGCCATTCTTACACATTCTCCCAATTCCCAATATAAACAAATCAAATGTTACTTAGACATGTTTAGGTGCTTTATTTACAATAACAAAATGCACTGAGTGCAATGAAGGATGCAAACAAATATTCTTTTTTTTTTTTTTAAGATTTTATTTATTTATTTGACAGAGAGAGACACAGTGAGAGAGGGAACGCAAGCAGGGGTAGTGGGAGAAGGAGAAGCAGGCCTCCCGTGGAGCAGGAGGCCCGATGCAGGGCTCGATCCCAGGACCCTGGGATCATGACCTGAGCCGAAGGCAGACGCTTAATGACTGAGCCATCCAGGAGCCCCCAAACAAATATCCTTAATAGACACACAAAGCAGTTTATGACATTCTTGAAAAAAGTGGTCAATTCATGAGAAAGCCCAATGTTTCTAGTTGTGTATTGCTAAATCTGTCCCTCAAAAACTCTCAACTGTCATTCATTCATTCATTCATTCATTCACTTATCTATTTATTATATATTTCATAAGACAAATATATGCTTCAGGTGTGTTTTTGACTTAATTCATTATTCTTGCTTGGGATAGCATTAGATCCTAATACATTCACTGGGATGTTGTTAAATCACAAAGTCAATATCTACTTTATACAGATGTTCTTAATTTAGGTGAAGCAAAAGGAAAATGTCTACACATGTATTACACTGTATAAATACACACATATAATGGCTCAGAGGTTTTCCTTTAGTCTCCTTTCTTTTCAGAAACACCACACACACACACACACACACACACACACACACACAGGAAGTCCACTAAAAATAAGTAAATAATTTTTATTACTTTGAGAAAAAGTGTTTGGAATCCAGAATCCTTGCCTTCCTTTCCTCCCTACAATCAATGCCCCTTGTGAAATGTTACTAATTCTACACTCTTAGAGAAAAAAACAAAAACAATGAAATTCCTTGACAAAGCTGCTGGAGATTATTAAGAAAAAAATGTTGCAATAGGGGGAACAAACGGTATATATATACAAGCCTATGTACTGATGCAAGAAGGAAAAATTGTACAGCTTCCTCTGGGCCATAGTGACATATTTTAGCTTGGTATCTGTCTAGGCTTTTTGGTGAAAATATTGTAGGAGAGACTATTGAGAGTGTAAAACAGTTTATGAATGTAATTTCTCTTCTCCCTAAAAATAAAGGGCAACAAATGTGAAGTTATTTATCCACTTAGTAAATGCTTTAAACAGTATTCAAGTTATGCCATAATATAAACAGTTTGCCATCAGAACCTATCATTTGCACTTAAAGATAACGAAAGAAGAATTGTAGTCAATTATATGTGTCTTATCAGGTTATCAAGAGTGAATAACCTTACAAAATGCACCTGAAAATAGCTAATTAATAACAATAAAAAATTTTTTAAAAAAAGAAAATAGCTAATTAAGCAGTGCACCAAAGTTTTAGGCTTTTTGATTACATAGTTTGCTCCATATTTTCTATCTTTGTTTATAACAACAAATGTTTGAGGCAAGATTCCAGAAGATTTTGGGATACAGTTGAAGAATATTAGGTATTTTTTATGATATAATATTTACCTTTTGTAAAGTTGAAAGCACTTGATTTATTTATGTGACATTTTTGAAATTCAGTTCAAATAGACCTAATAAACATGAAATGGAGTAATAGAGATGTATTTATACATCTGTTCATCAAACCAACATTTAGTGAGCACCCATAGTGTACCAATCCCTGTAAAAGACAGTGGGTACCCAGGAGTGGCAAGAGAGAAATGGGCCCACCCTCAGAGACGTTACTCAGTAGTAATAATAGCTTACATTTCTATTGTGCTTTCACAATATGTAAAGTATTTTTAGAAACATTTGTGTTATCTACTCCTATCCTTTAAGATAGGTGTTATTCTTTTCTTTCTTTCTTTCTTTCTTTCTTTCTTTCTTTCTTTCTTTCTTTCTTTCTTTTTCTTTCTTTCTTTCTTTTTCTTTCTTTCTTTCTTTCTTCCTTTCTTTCTTCCTTCCTTCCTTCCTTTCTTTCTTTCTTTCTTTCTTTCTTTCTTTCTTTCTTTCTTTCTTTCTTTCTTTCTTTCTTTTTTTTCTTTCTTTCACAGAGAGAGAGACAGCGAGAGAGGGAACACAAGCAGGGGGAGTAGGAGAGGGAGAAGCAGGCTTCCCACCTAGCAGGGAGCTGGATGCGGAGCTCTACCCAGGACCCTGAGATCATGACCTGAGCCGAAGGCAGACGCTTACCGACTGAGCCACCCAGGTGCCCCAGTGTTTTTATTTCTAGCATATAAGTGAGATTATTGAAACTTGGACATTTTAAGACTGGGAGGTTTGGAGATAACCACAAATACATATACAGGATATTTAACCACAAAAATAGCCATTTATACTTTATAGCATTTAATGTTTTTTTTTTTTTCCAGTAAGAATTCAATGAGGAGACAAGAGACATATAGTCATTCAGAAAGGGAAAGTTTAAAGAATCATTAACTATAACAGGAGATAGGAGTAACAGGGGATTGGGTACAAAGGGCTAAATAGAACTCTAAGGAATATACACAAAGCAGATATAGGGAACAGCCGTGACCTCTAGGGGAACACCAAGCACCCAAGAAGGAACCAAATATAGAAATGGACCCCTGTCCTTAAGTCTGGGATTCAGACCTCACTGGAGAGGGCACTCCTGTGGCCCACTGGATGGCAGACAAATTCCCTGAGGGGCTACACTAGAAAACTGACTGGGAAATCACCTTCTCAGGTGCTGAGAGAGGTCCCGTTGAGAGGAGCCGTGTGGGCTGCCACAGAGCCCTGCAGGAGCCTCCCGGGGGAGAGGATGTGCAGAAACCAAGAACAGTTTCTCCTCTAGGATCCCTCCAGGGTCCTCCACTGATGAAATTTGCCATCTTGCCAGCTGGCAGGGGAGAAATGTTCCAGTATCCCAAGCAGAGCCACAGAGGGTAGATCCGCAGCTTAGAGGAATAGAATGATAAACAGCACACTGGTACAGCAAGAATATTTAGATGAATTATATCACATTGTTTATTTGTTACAACTGCACTATGGAGATACCTATTTTATTCTTATATCATGGGTGAAGTCATTTAAAAATATATTTTATGTAATTACTTCTAAAAGATAAAGAATTTTTATATTAAATGTTTTGCCCATTATTATAAAGAGTAAAACTTATAACCTGGCAATTGAAAGCATTGAATTTGGTACCAGACTGTCTGGACCTAATTTCTGACCATTGGACTTCAGGACAGTATGTCGGGAAAAATATCTAACCCCCCTGTATCTCTGTTTCTTCATTCAAAAATAAACAAAAACAACCAACAAACAAAAAGGGGGAATTTTTTTCATATATTTCTTATGAATATGTTGGAGGATGTTTGAAATGTGTTGGAATTTAATTGGCATATACATAATGCTCATTTGTAGACAAGTGTTGTTATTATCATATATCATTGAGTTACTTCTTCCATTAAAAAATCAAATATCTACGATAAAGAATAAAAATCTACAAGCATCCTGGAAAGAAAATCAGTCATATACAAAGAAACAAATTTAAGCTGCCCAGAGTATTTCTCCAACCTGTAAAATGCTAGAAAATAGTAGAATGACATGTGCAAGTTTGGGGGAAAGAAGATTATTAAATAATGCTATAAACAATCTAGTTGTTTCTTATGTACATAGACAACAGAAAAATAAGACATAAAAATCTCTGGCCATGAAAAGTTCATCTACTTATAAACACATATTGTCTGATGGCAAATGACAGCATATTTCTTATTTGAAAAAATTTAAAGGGGGTTTGTTTTGTTCTTGTTATAAATAGAGTATGTGATTTTCTATTAAGAGATAGAGGAAATTTAAACAAAATAAAAAATGATTGATATTCCTATTTAGTGAGAAACAGGTGTATTTCCACCTAGTTTTTTTTCCCTCTATGTATGTATGTGCATGTGAGCATATAGAAATATTCACTTAAAAAAAATGGTGTCCTACTAAATGTGTTGTGGTATTCTACATTCTACTAGATGTGTGGTGGTATTTGATTGTGCTTCTACTAGTTTTTAAAATATATAGTCTTGTTATCTGTGAATAATGATAATTGTACTTCTTCCATTTTCATTATTATGTCTCATCTTTCTTTTTCTTGTCCTATTATACTGGCAGGACCTTCCAGTATGATGCCAAAATAAAGGGGCAAGAGGAGACATCTTTGACTTCTTTTTTTTTTAAGTAAACTCTACACCCAGTGTAGGGGTTGAACTCATGACCCCGCCATCAAGAGTCACATGCTCTACCAACTGAGCCAGCCAGGTGCCCCCATCTCATTCTTAATAAAGACAAAGCATCCACTGTTTATCATTAAGTGTGCTATTAGCTATAGGATTTTCTGCACATGCTGCTTGTGAAGTTTAAAGTTTCCTTTATTCTTAGTTGAAAGTTTTTAGTCATGAATGGGTATTGAATATTTTCAAGTATGTTTCTTCAGTTATTTTTTTTTTAAGATTTTATTTATTTATTTGACAGAGAGAGACAGCGAGAGAGGGAACACAAGTGGGGGGGAGTGGGAGAGGGAGAAGCAGGCTTCCCGCTGAGCAGGGAGCCCGATGTGGGACTCGATCCCAGGACCCTGGGATTATGACCTGAGCCCAAGGCAGATGCTTAACCTACTGAGCCACCCAGGCGCCCCTGTTTCTTCAGTTATTGAAATGATAAATAACCTTAAAATTTTTTAATATTTAATTATGGTGAATGACTTTTATCAGTTTGGTGATAGAAATGGATTTGCATCATTCTTCATAAAAACTAAAAGCAAGTGTGGACCACTGGGTATATAATTTTCCCATTTGTATAAAAATGAAAACTGTGGCTTTATATATAGACATATATGTATACATGCGTTTTATGCACACATAAACACATATGTGTGCTTTTATATACAGAGAACATTTCAGGATACATGAAAAATTTAACAGCAGTCTGTTTTGCATATGAAAAAGCTTTGTGTGTCCAGGCTAGGAGAAAGTTTTTATTTTATGCATACTCTTACGCTGTGTGAAATGTTGACTATATATAACTTTGAAAAAAAAAAGTGCTTCTATTTCTTATTGTTATTTATTGCATTTACACGTAAGTATTTTATTAGCTTGGAATATGTTTTAAAGTATAAGGTGAGCCTTTGAAATAATTTTTCCCCCAATTATTTAGTTGAGTTTCCAAACTCTGGGAAATAACTTTCATTTTTTTACATTTACTAAGCACTGTTGTTTAATTCAGAATGATTATTTTTATTCCACTAAAAGGAATGTTGAATCAATGCTAATTTCACTGCATTTGAATTAATGTAGCTTTGTAAATTGTAATTTTTGTTAGAGTTAGTATGCCATATTGGTTTATCAAGTTTTTTTGCCTCATTTTTTTTTTCTTTTTGTATTTATTCTTCTGATGAAATTTAAAATTTGGTCAATATCTTAAGGTGCTTACCCTGACTACTCAAAGTGTTTACTTTTCCTTTTCGTATCACCAATTTCTTCTTCATAAACTTATCCCACTTTATATATATTTCTATATTTACTTGGGCCCATGAATAAGAAACTTTCTTATGGGCCCAAATGTGATCTTATTAACACTGTATCTAGCACAGAACTTGACATACAGGTGCTCCATAAATATTTGATGACTTATTCACTCAGTGAATGAATGTATGAATGTCTAAGTTCATCAAACTCCAAAAAAGTTCAACTCAATTTTATTTCCCTTGCTTTTCTTCACTTTCAACATTTACAGAATCTATTTTAATTTGTGATTAGAACCCTGAATTATTACATTATTAAGATAATATGAGATAAGATAAATGTCATGAATATCTAAAATATATTCTTTTCCATGTATATATACATTTTTTAAAGATTTTTTTTGCATTTACATTCAGTTTTGTAACTGCATTTATAGTATTTGTTTGGTTTTAATTCAAATAATAAGCATTATTATACAATAAATTTTCTATTCTTCTATTTTTAATTTGGAATCATCGTTTGCATTCAGATGCAAAAGGCTCCTCCCCGGTGAGGGTATATTAATCATTTTCTTTATCTAAGAATTTTTTATATTTTGAAAAATATGCTTCTAATCCCTCATACATAAATAACAGAATCTTATCTATAAAGAGAATTCTTCACTCAAATTTATGTCTATCATGAAAACAAACAAAAGTAAAACACCTTATACACAATATTCTACTTTATCACAGTATAGAGTTTCTTGGTGAAGAACTTTGAGACCAGCTTATCTTTTTTATTATTTGTTATTTTTTTATCTTTAAAATTCAGAAATGTATAAGGGCATATCCAGGTGTCTTGATGCACCCTTTGGTTTTGTCCTCTCAGATCCTTCTTCGGCTTGAAAACTTTTTCTTTTCTTTTAAGTTTAATTGTATATGTCCTTGCTCTTTTTCCCTTTCTTCCTTTGAAACAGTTATGTTCCTTTGATCATATCTCTGTCCTTCATATCCATCATTATTTAGGTCATCATTTTCATCTTTTGATTTTGTTCCTACATTATGGAAAAATTTCTGAGGTCTTTCCCCACTCCATTGATTGAATTTTTTTTTTCGTAAGTGCTTTTTACTATCTCAAATTCTATTTTAACTTTTTTCTTAAATTTTGCATTTTCTTGCAACCTATTTTAGCCTTCATTTTTTCCATTCTTTCATTTCATCCTATTCTCTCCTGAATAACACCTGTTAACAGTTTTGTAGAAGCTTCTCTTCCTGAATCTTTTTGAGCACATCAAGAATATAACATGTTCATTTTTCAGCTATTTCAAAAAATTAACTAATTTTTTTTTTAAGATTTTATTTATTTATTTGACAGAGAGAGACACAGCGAGAGAGGAAACATAAGCAGGGAGAGTGGGAGAGGGAGAAGCAGGCGCCCCGCGGAGCAGGGAGCCCGATGCGGGGCTTGATCCCAGGACCCTGGGATCATGACCTGAGCCGAAGGCAGACGCTTAACGACTGAGCCACCCAGGCGCCCCCAAAAATTAACTAATTTTAAAAGCTATGTTATTGGTTTGCCTCATCAAGTCAGTGACCCTTACCATCCTCCAGCAGTGCCTCTTTATGATATCTTGACTTACTTACTTTATTTGCATTGTGTTGAGATTGATTCAAGTGTGGCATTTCTTTCAGATAGGGCAGGCAATTTTTTTTTTATTCTACCATCACTGAACACTTGGCTCTTATAATTTCTCCCCCTTTCTTTTTTACTTTTTTTTCTGAACTATATCTAAAGTCTTTAATTTTTGGTCCTATCCAAATTTGCTGAGTAGAGCTTGAAACTTCTACCCCATACATTACAAGATTAACTTAGGTTGTCGGATACAACGTGTAAACTATCTTTTGTATGGTACAAAGCATACAGAATTATACAGAGTTCACCATGTGTCTCCAAAATGCTTCCTTAAGAACCTAAGGGTCCACTTCATCTTCTCCCTTCTGTTGAGAGATGTGGTGCATGGCTAAATACATACTGAGAGGGGCAGGAGTGGAGATGAGTTAGGACTATAGCTTGGGTTGGTCCAAAAGTTATCTCACATGGTACTGAGGGAGGACCTCATAGTTTGGTCATAGTAACATGAGTCAAAATCTTTTTCTGTTATTTGGGAAAGCTATGTGTCCCCTTCTGATTCAGAGGGTTCTCTATGCAATGCGTCATCCAAAAGAGATTCATGTTTGTTCTTAGTGATAACCACTGTTGGAAATTCTGCAAAAACTTCAGCATATTTTCTCCTCCTCCCCTTTCTCCTCTTCTTGTCTTCCTCATTTTCTTCTTTGTGTTCATCTTCTCTCTTACACAAACATAAAAACATACAAATTCTCTCTCATTATTAGCAATTCATGCTATTTTATGCTGCTTTTTCCTACTTATTTTCTTACTCTTATTTTAATTAAAATTTAAGAAAAAGTCTATTAGGAGTGTCTAATACTTTGTCAATTTTTTAACCAGGTAGTTCCCTAATTATAACTTCTCTCCCTTTTTTTCCTCTGAATCAAATTTCATAGATTCTCTGGAGTTCTTTAATTCACTCTAGTCTCTGTTATAAGGGACGGGTTTAATCCAGATTATATTTAAAAGATAGGAGTTATCCACACACTGAACTACCTTGGAAAGAACTTTTTCCTTTTTTCTTTTTTATGCTGGAAGCCAGATCACTAGAAATCTTCCTGCACATGGACACCAATGGTGAGTCAAGAGGGTCCACATTTGGCTAATTGTCGGGTGATTCCACATCCCTGTTTTCTCTGGACTATCCCAGATTGTGCTGTTGTGCTAGCATGATTATTAATAGTGCTCCTTTCACTCTCAAAAGCACCCTGGTTTGCATGACAAATCATATGATCACCCTACATAAGACTATGAGATATGATCTAAATATGAGTCTATATCCCTGAAGGCCTCATTCCTGTGTCCTTAATATCATGACATAGTTTTAATAGAATTACACTTGAACAGGTGAAAATTACAGTTAATTAAATTCAACTACAATTCAGTTACTAATACCCTAATTCTGTTTTCATGACAACTGAATGGGTCATGCCACCAAGAGTGTCCAAAGCAGATTGCTCAACCCTAACTAGTGGGCTTAGATAATAATGTAGAATTTGAGTATTTATATATTCAATTTCTTTAATTCTAAACATTCTAGAATTTTTGTCCTTCAAAAAATCTTAGATTGACCCCATTGGTGCAGAGATTACATCTCAGATGACTGAAGTTTCGTTGTCCCAACTTTAAAGCTCTCGCTCGTCCATTCATCTTGTCTCTGGAGTGTCCGCTCATCATTCACTTTGTTACCATGCCAGACAAAGGCCTTGCCAGAGCCCATCTATTGTAGACCTACCCTATGCCAAACCACAGTATTCATTAATCTGTAAAAGAGGTGATCCCTCTCAAAGTATATCATCCAGCATACATAATAGTGGTTGGATGGAACTTTTTTAGATTAAGGTCAGGATAAATAATATACCTCAAATAATCCAAACATTTGGAAGCAACAGAATTGAGTCCAGTCCCCACTTTTTTTAATTATGAACTTTTATCTTTGGAAGAGTTTAACTTCACTCATCCTCAATTTCCTTATATGAAATGGGGATAACACCAACCTCTTGGGGTTGCTGTGACCATAAGAGAAAACAAATGTAAATCACCTACTTAAATCCCTGGCAGAATTCTTTTATAAAGTATAGATATTATGGTTAAGGGAAAATTAAAGGGAAAAGAAATATTCACTAGCTTTTCTTGGAAAGCTTTAATATTAATGAACTAGAAAAGAAACTGAACTAAATGAATTCCTAGATGATGTCTATATTTTATGTCAAGGACAATAGGCTTTCAGCCACAAATGGTAGTACCAGCAAAAGTAGAAAAGGGAACAAATTCAAGATGACTGATGACCTAGTAAAGAAGCACATAGAATTTCGAAATCCCTTAACCAGATACATCTTATTTCAGGTTACCAAGAACGCATACAAATGCAGACACATGAGTAGACCTAAACTCATATGTGAGTTTCCCCTCAGAGGGAGGTCTTTAGGAGTAGTCTGACTTTATATATGTTATTGGCTCTGTTCCATTCAATATCCTTTATCACAGACTTAGGTAAGACATACATTGCAACCTGTGAAGAGAACAACTACACTGGATGGCAGAAGCAAGCTGTAATGAGGGAGTGGCACTATTGCCCTTCACTTAGGCATAAACTAAACAAATATAAGAAGCTGTAGATGTGACTTTTCAGTAACATATGCAAAAAGACTTAGATTTTAATAGGTATAGCTATCAGAAAATTTCTGGACTACATTTAATGGACTATGATCCAACAATCTTATATTGCTGCAGAAAATCTAGTGAGCACTTTTTGATAGTCAATATAAAACATCCAAATCAAATCTTTCTATTCCTTACCCATCTGTCTTCCAGATTTCTTGTCTTTTGCTGTCTCTAATCTACTGTTAAACTTTCCATTGAGTTCTTAATTTCTGACAATTGTATTTTTCAATTCCAGAATGTCCATTTCAATATCACTTTGGAATTTTAACTTTATTATAAAATTTCCATCTCTTCATATACTGTGCCTGTTATTTCCTGTATTTTCTGAAATGTATCAGTCATTATTATTTTAAAGTTCTTATATGCAAACTCAAATATCTACAACAGCTGCTTCTTTCCCGTTTTTTTCTCTCCGTTACTAGTGACAACGTTCTGTCTCTTTACATGCCTACTATGTGTTTTTTTTTAATTTTTTTAAAGATTTTATTTATTTATTTGACAGAGAGAGACAGTGAGAGAGGGAACACAAGCAGGGGGAGTGGGACAGGGAGAAGCAGGCCTCCCGCCGAGCAGAAAGCCTGATGTGGGGCTCGATGCCAGGACCCTGGGATCATGACATGAGCCGAAGGCAGACGCTTAAGAATTGAGCCACCCAGGCGCCCTGCCTACTATGTTTTTTTAATTGAAACTCAGGCATTGTGTTTTTAAAAACAAAGATGAAAAATTTCTAGATGAGATTATTTTCATCAGAGAGGTTCAGCCTTTCCTCTGGTAGGCAGATAGAGTGGAGAGGGGAAGAGGCTGACTACCTTAATTTAGGATTTCATTGAGAATCTGTCAGATTCTATTTTTGTTCTACTTTTCAGAAGTCTTCAGCTTGGATATTTAGCCTCACACCCTGTGAAGCTTCAGAATTTGATAAATGTCTTCAGGGGGAGACTGGCTGCATTTGAGTGTACTCAAGCCACCAATTTTATCACCCCAAGCCTGACCAAGTTACAAAATCTTTGCTATTTCATCTCCCATCTTTCAGAGTGGAGACAGAATCCTCATTCCTCCTCTAGCTAATTCCACACTATTAAGCACCTCCAGGGACAAAGCAGTTATTGCAGATTATTTAAGTCATTTCTCCTTTCCTTTGAGGACTTTCAACTGTCTTGTTCTCCTAATAGATCTTGTTTCCTAAGTAGCATGAACATGTGGGCTATTCCATTTTTTTTTTCCCTGTATTTGGGCTTATGGTTATAGCTGCTATCCTGTGAAATGTTGGAATTCAGCAAATAACTTGGAGAGAAAACTGAATTTGAGGTCCCATTACTCTCCAAGTTTGTCATTCCAGTCCAATATAACTGGCAAAAGTTATGTTTTCCTGTTCCTCAGCAGCAGTGTTCTTCCTGGGCTGAGCATGGATTCTCAGCCTCTAGCTGCATCCAGAATCAACAAATAACCTCCAGGGGCAGCCTCAGAACCTCGGCTCACATTTGGAAGGTTCTTGCCTTTCTTGAATTGTACTCCCTCTGGTCCTTATTGTTCGGCTGATCCCTGTTGCCTACACACACACATATACATATTTGTAATTGATCCAGCTTTTAAAATTATTCTCAGTGGGGGCATTGGTCTGATCCTAAGAAGCAACAGTCTTATGTAGGTTTCAGTTGAGTACAATACAGGTTTTAATAGATATAGCTATCAGGCACTGTGAAGATAAAGTACATTTGTGTATTGGAGAGGGAGCAAATGTCCCACTTCAACTTTCTAAAATTTCTGTTACAAGGAATCACCTTATGAATCTTTCTACCTGTCTATCTATCTATCATCTGTTTCTCTATCTGCCTATTTATCTGTCTCATAATCCATCTACTCATTTATCCATCTATCTACCCACCTATCCATCCATCTTACTTTCACAGGAATTTCATAAAAATTGATTAGATTGCTATCAAACGAAGAATGAAAGTCAGTGTCTGAAACAACTAAAATAATAAATAGTAAGAATCTAGGTGCTGATGTTTTCATTGTCTTCATGACTCAAATGAGTAAACCAAATTGTATGATAGCTAATCAATTTTGTAACTGCGAATTTTTGCTTGATCTTAGGTTAATTAATTTATGCATGCTACTATAGATCTGATGCTTATTGCTCTTAATCCATTACCAACTATATTCTGACGTTCCACCAAGTTTTCTTTTCCTATCTGTTTTTTCCTCTTAACAATGTATAACCATTGAGTTTTTGGATGATTATAAACATTCAAAATTTATAATGAGAAAAAACATGAAACTGTAATTTTATTTATGTATATGTGTTTAAATCAAACATATTTCCTTCCTGAAAGGATAAAAACAGAAGGTTTGAAGAAAGGTTATCTTAAGTGAAATTAAAGAACCAATTGAAGAAATCTATCACACAGTGGAAAGAGAAAGCAGGCAGTTTTGAATAAGAGGAGAAAGTGAAGAAGCTATCAGTCATATCTTTGAGTAATTAACAATATGTGGAAAGAATAAAACCACCATAAGCATCATTAGCATCTGTATGCAAATATAAGAGTAAAGTTGACTGCATACACATTGTAGGATCCATCTTCATAACTTCAATCGAACTATTGTGATTTTAGATCGAGTGCCATTTTAAATATATAGCAAGGTAATGTAACAATAATCATTTTAAAATAAATATTTTGTCCTAGATTTAGACTGAAGTGAATATTTTATATATATTATTTTATTTTTTAAAAAAATATATTTATTTATTTGAGAGAGAGAGAGCACAAACAGCAGGGAGGTATTTTTAAAAAAAATATATTTATTTATTTGAGAGAGAGAGAGCACAAACAGCAGGGAGGAGCAGAGGGAGAGGGAGAAGCAATCTCCCCACTGAGCAGAGAGCCTGACCTGACGCAGGGCTGGATCCCAGGACCCCCAGATCATGACCTTAGCAGAAGGCAGATGCTTAGCCGACTGAGCCACCCAGGTGCCCCTATATATTATTTTATTTAATCTCCACTGCAGTCATTTAAAGTAGATAAACTTAGTCGTGTTTAATCGCAGATGAGTAAAGTGAAGCTTACACTACATAGGAAACTTGCCAGTCAAAGAGTTTAGTTGGTATCAAAGCGGTGTTGAAATCCTGTGCTCTCAATCGGCACCGTCTATAGAATTTTCTGTAATGACGGAAACGTGCCGTGTAGGCAGTAATGCATTACCACATGTGGCAACTGAGTGCTTACAATGTAGCTAATGCCGCAATGAGGAACTGAAGAGTTAACGTTATTTAACTGTAATCAAGTAAAATTTAAATAGCCACAAGTGGCTACCACACTGGACAGCACAGTCTAAAATAGCTAGACTAGACTGGCTCCTGGCCCTGAAAGATCGTGTGGAGCATACAGGAACACCATTTTAGAAGGCTTTTCTTGGAGTTAATCAGAAGGGATATCACTCCTTGACCTACTTTTAATAGAAATCAATATTGTATATGGAAAACTGTAATGTATATACTGGCCTTTCTTAGTAAATGATATGGGAGAGAGCTCACTTGTAAACATTTTGCACAAAATAAACAGTATATACGTATGTCAAGTGCTTTCCGTAAGTCAAAGGGCAATTTCCTCTTCCTTTATTTGGGTTTGCTGTGAGGCCGTGAGTATACACACTTAACACTGCCCAAGGAAAATGATACCAGAGAGGAAAGATAGGGGAAGCTGGCTGTTTTGTATTTACTTAGGATGTGTTAGGTCTTGGCATTGTGGAGCTAAATGGCAATTCTTGGTGGGTTCTACTTTCTTCTAGGTCAGGTCATGCTGAGTAAGTAGAGTGACAGCAGGGGACATTTAATATTATTATCTCAGGAGCATGTGAGGTGACTCCTTCCTCTGACTGCTCTTCCTCATGCCAAATAGGTTTAAGCTAGAACGCCTTCTTACCCCTTCTTTCCTCACTTTTTTAACCAAAAAGCACTTTCTTTACTTATACAAACACTACAATAGTGTTTTCCTTGCGTGTGAAGCCTCAAAAAGGCAAACATTTTCCATACCTAAGACTTCTAAATAAAAATAATGCTTCCTTTTCCTGAGAATCCAAATTCCACCGGGCTACATTAGAACTTTTGCTACGTGGTTTATCTTCATATTCTTGACTCTTAAAAGATTGAAGTTATTCAAACAGATGGGAGTAATTCAAGGCCTTTAATCCCTCCTTTTCCTTCTCAGTGCTGGTTGTTTAGGCTTCGTTTCAAAGTCAAGAGTTGTTGGCTTGATGGTCATGGCTGCAGAAGGGGGTTTGATTGACAGCACATGTGTTAAAGCCATGCATACATTACTGAGGACACTATGAGGCAGAGTGCCCTCAGAGACACACTTCTGAAAAGAGTAGTTGACTCAGGCCCCACCTATACAGAGCTCAGTTCCTAAAAATAGGTGCCAAGTTGCATCCTTTAGACGCAGGGCTAAAATAAATTCAGCCGTCCCATCTACTTGCTTGATAGACCCTTCAGTGGAGCCGGCCTCCACTCCACCGATTGCTTTCAGGGGACTGGGAAATTTGCTGTACAGGAAACAAGGGAGGAAGCTCGTCAGCGAAGAACTGTAAAGATACATGACATTTTCACTAACTCGGAGTTAGATCTATTACAAAAGGTATGTGTGATATAGTCATTGATGCATATCTGCTTCCTGGGTGGTAATATGTTCTTACTGATTGCTTGAGATCAATGAAGACCATAGGTCAAATTGTAATTGTTGAAAATATCCAGTCGGATTTTGTTTTTATGACAATATCTGGTATTACATTTATATTATTAAAAGTAAGGCTTCATATATTAATCTCTGCCAAATAGTTAGCATGTTTCATATTTAGTGTTGAAGAATAATGAGCCAAACTTTAAGCTAAAAATTCATGAGTGAAAATTATACTTCAGCTTCTAGCTAAAAGAGAAAACAAAATTAGTGTATCTTCTATGACCATAAATTAATAAAATATACAATGAATGTACTAAAAAATATAAATTGTGTTACTTGGAATCTGGTGAGGGAAAGGAAGAATTTAAAATATCTTCAACTGTTGCAGCTTGCTCAGAAGAATGTGTTGAAAATTATTCTTTCTCCAGCCTTAGTTTGATTTTGTACTTCTTGCCCCAGCCACAGTCTCATCTCCTTTGGGAGTATTACTGGAGTAAGGATTAAAGAATCAGGTTCTTAGATGTTTTGCAGAATTAAGAAAAGCACTGCCAGTTGGATCTGCCAGCCCTAATTATAGTAACTATAAACTTAAAGAGAGAAGACTGAGATTTTACTTTAAAGGTATCATGGCCTATATACTGTTTCAAATGGATTTTTTTCTGTCTTCGATTGCCTGTGAACACTTTAATTTGGCCCTGTTGTGCCTTAAGTGTTTAGATGTCAGAGACTGAAGTGATTTGGGACAGGCATTATAACAGAATATCTTAAGACACCAACTAAAAGCAAGGACACTTTAAGATTACATAATACAGGGTTTAAATATAGCCAGCTGGTGCCGAACTGAAAGATATTTATTTTTACCAGAGCTCCATTGGGTCACTGACGAGCTGTAGGTTGTTTAAATTATTTTAAAATTTCATGTGCCGAGGAGCAAAGGTTGAGTAAAATATTTACCTCAGCTACATTCAGAACCATGAGTTTTAATATGAAAGAGCACCTGTTTTGAGTTTTAAAGATATTACCATTGAGTGGCAAAATATTGGATCAGAAATGAGGGAGTCTTGAATTCTATGCTTAAATATTTCTCTACTTCTCTGCCTGATCTTTGAATATTTTACCTTCTTACTATTAACATGTAAATGAACAACTAGTCCCATTTTTTAAAGTCAGCATTTTGGATGTCTGCAAATATGGCAAAGTGTCAGCTGTTTGGGAAAATATAGTCCGGAGTAAATGTCTCTGCTTTCATCCGATGTTGGGCATCTTTTTCCTCCAACCACCTGAAGAATAAAAGTAGACATTCTTTAATGATCACAGAGGGCTCTACTTCAAAAGATGTTCATGTAAAAGTGTCAGCCCAGGCCTCAAGTCTTCTGTGATTATAGAGCAAGAGAGGGTTGGTTGCCTTTCCTCTGGTTAATTTTTGGGTGAAAAGCCCACAGAGTTCATAGATCATTTCCAGTTGTCTACCATTGATAGCTGTTGCTAGTCAGCCAGCTCCCCTGTTCTGTCTCTCATATTTTACCACCACTGAACAACTTATGTATGTCAGTATTCTTTTTACTCTTTTGGTAAAATATGACTTATGATGAGGCCATTTGGAGCTGGACTTTCCTGGTAATCTTGGTCCTGGGAACTACTTCCTCTCCTCTTTGTTTCTGTCTTTGCCTCACACAGACACACAACTCTGGACACTAAGAAACCATTTTTTAAGACCTGATTCCTAGCTGGTAGTCATGTCTAGATTCAGTATTTTATAGAGCAGGGCATACACCTTATAAGTGCTTGACAGTGTAATTCCAACATTTTTGATTGAATAATCTGTGGGGGACAGAATTTAATTGACATTACATTGTCCTTTTTATTTGCTTCCCACCTCCTATTTTGAAAGCATTCAAGTTACACTTTGAAATTTAATTAAATTGTAATTTGTTTTTTGTTTGTTTGTTTTGCTTCTGAAACAGACACTTGATCATTCAAACTACAGGCTCATTCCTTGCAGAATGGCGGGTAACTTCAGTATTTTTCTGATTCAGAAATAACTTTTTTAGAACACTGATTTATTCCACATAGATGCATGGTCTTTATAGGACTGTGTGATATGTTGCATTGTTTTTATTTTTTTCCTGACAACAAATGTGTGGTGTTTTCTGGCACCAACCTATTCTCCAATTCTCTGACACCAACTGGGTATACAACTTAATTCAATTTTCATACTAATACCCAGAGTTAGAGCAGACCCCACAGATTGCCCCCATTTCAGCCACTAACTCAGGAACAGCCAAATAGAAGAGATGCATAGGGCAAAATGGGGTGGAGGATAGTGGCACAGAGCTCCACTCTCTCTGGGCTCCATACCCATCAGTGTGTTCACCAACCTGGAAGCTCACCAAACCCCGTTTAGGGTTTTCATCAAGATTTTATTATGTAGGATGATTGACTAAATCATTGGCTACTGGTTATTGGATTCAATCTCTAGCCCTTCTCTCCCTCTCCAAGGTGGGGAGTGGGGTTGAATGTTCTAACTCTTTAATCACTAGGTTGTTTTTTCTCGCAATCAGCCCCCAACCTGAAGCCATTTCTACTCCCCCTTAACCCCCACAAGAGACCAGGAGTCCTCTCATTAACATACAAAAGACACTACCAATCAAGAGATTCCAAGAGTTGTAGGAGCTGTGTGCCAGCAGCCAGGGACAAAGACCAAATATTTATTTTTTATTATGTCATATATGTCTGCAATATCTCTTCTCCTTTGAAATGCTACCTATGAACTCCAGAGTAAAACTTCCGTACGACTTACTTTCCTAATCGTTGGAATCCATCTCTCACAAACTTACCTGAGTATTTTTGATTTATACAGTATAACCAGTAAAAACACAAAGGACAGTAACAGTTAGGCAACAAGAAGAGCAAAGATTTTATTTTCTTAAAAATGTTGAAAATCAGCAAATTCAATGAATTATTTGTATCAGTTTAGATACAACAGATGATGGTGTGGCTATAATTAATGACTTTTTGTGAGCCTAAATGATGGCATAAGAATAATCTGCCAGTGAGCAGTACAGTAGGTAATCCAAATTCCTGGTAGAGTAGCTGGACTTCTTAAAATATTGCCAAGGATAAAAGGAATTTATTACACAGATAACCCAAAGAACCTCAGGGACTATTTGGTGCAACACTTTTAAGTTCTAGATAAGAAAACCGAGGCAAAGGAACATTAACTAGTTACTCTCATTAAGCACAGAGAACTAGAAGCCAAGTCTCTTGGCTTATATTTCAGTGCTATATGTCATTCTACAAAGCTTTATGCCATAACATCAACCCAATTCCATTCCACTCCCATGACCTTTCAAGGTACACCTTAATAAAGTCCTTTTTTTCCAGCAATAGGTTTTTGATGCTTTTTGTTTTGTATTTCCTATTCTCTTAAAATTATGAAAAATTGTGGAAAAGGAGACCTGATCCACATATTCAGTTAAAATTTTTAAAAATATGATGACTGCTCATTTCTTAAATTTTACTAAGCATTTAAGTTTGTTCATCTTCTGTATTCGACAAGCTCTTTCCCCACCCCCCACTGTCTTCTCATGGGCGCATGATTTTTCACTGCTCTTTTTGGCAGACCTTCAAGTAGGTTTGTCTTCTACATTTTTCTAATTGTATGCAGGATATATCCTGCTGTCTGGTGAACTGAACACTTTAGATATATCTGACTGTTCAAAAGTAAGTAAGTGCCAAATTTCTCCAGGCATACACATGACTTAAAATAAATATAATACTGAAAGAATTTATTTAGGGAAATTTCTCTGTTTGTAAAAGATCCAATAGCATCTTCCTAAAGAATCTGAATATATCGGCATGTGTATTTCTAAATGCATTAACTTGGTAGTTACTAACGTTGAAGAGCTTAAAAAAAAAAATCGTATAACCATTAATTTTTCAAGCAAAGTCCAGCATTATAAATGGTTTCCAAACATGTTCTCAGTGTTCTTCATTGTAAATGTGGACTGAATATAAACTAATGTGTGAATATCATTTAATTTAATTTTTTTAACTCATAGAATTCAATGGCATTGAAATAAAATGTAGGTAGAATTTGTATTATAAAGTGACTGGGTTTTTTAACTATATTAAATTTTGGGCTCTTTTTTTTTTTTAAGATTTTATTTATTTATTTGACAGAGAGAGAGAGTGGCAGGCAGAGGGAGAGGGAGAAGCAGGCTTCCCGCTGAGCAGGGAGCCCAATGTGGGACTCGATCCCAGGACCCTGGGATCATGACCTGAGCCGAAGGCAGACACTTAACCCACTGAGCCACCCAGGCGCCCCTTAACTATATTAAATTTTGATAAGTAGAGTCACATTTCCCCATTGAATTGCATTTAACTTCATGGGTGCTTTATCATCATCTCTGTTGTTGATGATAATTTTGTTTGTTTGTAGTCAATACTGTCATAATAATTTAGCTTTACCTTTTCTAGCCAGTAAGCCTTTTTGTCAAATAATTTGAGGTTCATAGGTAACAGAGTAAATAAGCGCACCAGGGAAACAATGAAAAATCTTTTCATAAAGCTAGGGATCACCTTTTAATGTACCCGTTTTGTAAGTTAGAATTTTTGACTCTCCACACAAGGGTTTTATTGTTAAGTGGGAATATTTCTGGGAAAGAGACAAGAATAAAGTGATTTTGTTCACGTTATTAAAGGTTGTCAATTCCAGTGACAAGCTCTATTTAGAATTCACTGTGTGTGCTTCTGCTGGATCCCAAGCCATTTTCCTGAGTGCTGTATAGGGTTGAAATCTGCTGTTTTGCTACCCCGCAGCAGTTTTCAGGTGGAACCCAGGGGCTAGAGCTAGGGATGCCAAAGGAAGAGCAACTTAGGGCAAGCAGCAGCTTGCTCAGTTCCTTCTGTCCTCTGAACCATCCCAGAATGCTCAGAGTGGGAGCAGAACCTCATTACGGCCCTGACTTCTTCAGTAGAAACTATGCTAGCCCTCTGAGTCCCAGAAGACTCAAAACCATATATTTTTAGGAATGTAACTATATTAATGCATGTCTGCTTCACTCATTGACTCATTCTGGAATGGGAATAATTTTAGGATTTATCACCCATCTGTCATCCAGAGCTGGACAACAGCCCCAACTTTTACTCTGTAAAATATCAGAGAAGTGAAATTTGAAGCGAAGGCATATGTTTGTATTTAAGTTACAATCTTTTTTTTTTTCCTGAAAAGATCTAGTCCAGCTATTGCAGTTATCAACTCAAAACTACTATTTATAATTTCTAATACTCTACCTTTTAAATTACCTTAGACTTCAATGTTCACCTCTTTTCATTTACCTCACCATTTCAACCCAACTTGTCCCAGCTTCTTGACTATGTCATTGTATTATGTTATTACCATTTCTTTCCATTATGCTCCATTATATATATGTATGTGTATGTGTATATTCTTTTCTGTAAAGTATGGTGTTACTGATGCCTCTGTATTGTTTTTCATTTCTTTTACATTCTCGAAGTGCATTTGGATGTTCAAATAAAGAAGAGTAATCTTCAGACAAAAGCCAATAACCACAGTATCATTCAGAATGACATTTCTTTTTTACACCTTGCATAACATTGTGTGGAGAACCTGACACAAAATTCTGTAAACATTTGTATTGAGAAAGTGCCAAACTACATTTTTATAACAACAACAAAAGCAATAATAATAATAAGCATAAACATTTTCTATGGGGTTACTCTCCCATGGAGAGATTTATTTTAAAAGTTCCAGGAGCTGATGTATAAAATTTCCTTATTGATATCATCTTTACATTTTAATCAATCTGAACTATTTCTCAAATGATGTAACATGTTCTCTCTCCTTGTCTTTCCTCTTCCTTCTTTTTTTTCTCATTTCTATTAAAGACCTCCTATATAAGGAATATATTCCTTAACCCTAAAACTGAAATTATCCTTAAGATGTATACAGTGTCCTCAGTTTATCAGAATCACAAAAACACCATCTCCTAGGGCCAGAAGAGGTTCCAAATGAACCCCAGATAACACTTTACTAGGAAATCAGAAAATACTGTCAGGTGAAACCTAGTTAGTTGAACACAGACTTGGGAACCAGACTGCTTGGGTTTGAGTTCTGGCTCTTACACTTACCAACTGGATAACTTCAGGCAAATTATTTAATATCTGTATCTCTGTGTCTATTTCCTCATCAGAAAATGGAGATACTATTAATATCTACCTCATAGGGTTGTTTTGAGGATTAAATAAATTCATATTTGTAAAATGACTTAAACAATAGTGCCTGGTGTACAGTAAGTGTCGTATAAGCTTTTGCTATTACTGTCATTATTATTATTGTTTAATATATGAGGCTAGTACAACATAATAGCCATTATCTCTTTCTCAGAGAACAAGATAAGAAAATAAAGTACCAAGTTTTCCTGGAAGCTGAACATTCCAAAAAAAAAAACAAAACAAAACAAAACCCACCACACTAAAGACTGTTTAAGAGAGAAAATCAGCTACCTGATTTAATAGGTTATTCTATTGTTAAAGGCATCCTTCCCTTGCAGAGGTGCATTTTTCAGCTCAAATTAAATTTCTGTCCTCTCTGGAGTTGTAGAAAGCTATTAAGTGCCCTCTTTCTATTATAATAAATTCAACATTTGAAACTAATAACCTTCCTGTTATTCTTGATGTCAACATCACATTACTTCAAGAAATCGAACTCTTCAACTACCCTCAACCCTAATGACTCTTTGCTCCCAGCTACTCATTGGACCTTGTCATTACTTTGACTTAGTGCTTGGACTCTTGACATATGGACCACAGTTTTCTTTATTTTCTACTAAAACTGATCTTGGCCCTCAGCAGGATCTTCCCCTCCTCAACACATTCCGCCCATCGGATTCTCTGCTTTTACTGGCCTCATTGCTCTGTATCTTGGATCCATTTGCAATGTCTGAGTGAAGATGGAAGGAGAACACTCAGGAGGGAGGGAGGCACTGAAAGATGGGGCTGTAGGGACCAGACTGTTTATCAAGGGAATCTGAATAGCAAAGGCAAAGAAGAATCCAATAACTGAAAAGAAAGCAAAAAATCGGGGCTTCTGGGTGGCTCAGTCAGTTAAGCATCCAACTCTTGATTTCAGCTCAGGTCATGATCTCAAGGTCGTGAGATGGAGCCCCACATCGGGCTCCCCACTCAGCAAGGTGTCCGAGATTCTCACTTCTGCCCCTCCCATTTGTGCATGCACTCTCCCTCTCAAATAAATAAATAAATCTTTAAAAAAATAAAAGAAAGCAAAAGATCATGAGCCAATGAAAGGCACAATGCATCATATTTGAGGGATGAAGCTAAACTATAAACAGGAAAATAAATGGCAAGGTCAGAAGTAAGGAGAATTAGAAACAAGATAGGATTAGAGCCTGTGATAGGCTCGGGCATGCATTTCAAACTAAGGCCAAGAACAATCAGGAGTGTTGGAGGCCTGGAGTTAAGGGCTCCTGCCTCCAGGCTTCAAGGATGGGTCTAAGAGCTTAAAGGAATCATACTAGACCTAATGCCCACTCAACCAGGACCCCATTGTCAGCTGCAATGGTACAGCTTCCATTGACTCCCTGTTTCATTTGTCCCCACATTCTTGAGCTAAATTCACCTCACCAAAAACCAACTCAACATTTTCCCCTCATGTATGATTTTTGCTTCCATCCCAAGGCTGCCTCTCTCTATAAATAATATATAATATAATATATATATTGACTCCTTATCACATTTACCATTATTCCTGACAATCCCAGGTGTTGTCTATTCTAATATACAACTGGAAAATTTGAGACTGGAAGTAAGTTTGTGGGTAATACTGTTTTAAAAAAGGCTATCTTGAATTTTAAAAGGTTTCTTTCGCAGTATACAGTTAGGGCTTAAATAGTCACCAGAGATAGGCACACGGTATAATATAGATGAAGCCAAGAGCTGATGGAGACTGAACCCCAGAAGACTAGGGATGGAGCCCAGGAGACTATACATGGTTGGGTGTCAGGAATTTTTCAGGAGACTGATCATGATAGATGAATGTTATTTGTATCTGGTCTAAGCTACTCCCTAACTCCATACTCAGGTTTGAGATTTTACAAAGAACAACGCAAAAAGTGCTGCAAAGCATCAGCATTTTTAATTCCTCCTTCTGAGATACTTTCTGTAATGGCAAGTGTCAGGTGTGGTGAGGTTTATAACATTTTCCTCAGGCCCTGGACTGCTGGTGAATGGGACCTAGGGCTTTCTGTCACATCTGCTTTCCTTGGCAAGCTTCCAACTCAGAAGTGCACTGGGACACCCTGAAAACCTACTGAGGTCCTCCTAGATCTCACAAAACAAACAGGATACTACTTGTGATTAGATGCTCGTCCAAGGGAAAATGTGTATATATCAGTGTTTGCATGTTCTGCCTATACTCCTGTGCTTGGCCCACTGGGCTGGGGAGGCTAGTATTTTCTTCTGGACCGAACTGTGATGGAGACATGAATGTATCTGGAATTTTTTAGCTACAATATTTTTCTAATTGCTTTCTGCAGATATGTAATAACAGGAGAATTTCTGGCAGAAATTTAATTTGGCAGAAAGCCAAACGTTGACTGGTTTCACTTTCCAAGCAAACATTTTTGTGCAGTTCTAATTTTCCCTTGCTCATGTGGTATCCTGCGGAGCATTTTTGGTGCTGAGCTGGGTTTCATTGTGGGAGACTCACAGGTTCACAGGCAAAAGTTTATTTTTGCTCCCTCCTGGAAGCTCTAATTCTAACTTTCACATCTCCGGGCTGCTTAAATAACTTCTGTTACAGAATTTGGAACTTGTTTTCTACCCTTTAAAAAGAAGTAGGAGAGAGAAAGTAACAAAATCTGTCAACAGGAACCGTCAAAAGATGGGCACTGAATCTTGCACTATTATTTCTAGACAAATTCATTTGAAAAATGCTTAATGGTCATCCACTGTGTATCAGTCATGATGCCAAATGTTAAATACCTATGAAGTTGGCTGTCTTCATCTCAACTGTCCATCTAGAATTTTAGTCTCAGATAATAATAAAAATTTAATAACCGCTTCTGCAAAAATGTTAGGAAAAGCTCTGCCTCTCATTGTTAGGGAAAGCACAAGCATATCATCCTTAGAAATGCTTTATATCCCTCCTATTCCCAAATAAGGGCACATGAGGAGCATTTCTGGCCACTGTGTGATGGCCCTCCTACCATATTCACACTGTACATGTTGCCGTTTTGTAAACTGATGAACCTAAGAGATTCTTTGACCGAAATCATGGTAGATATGGTTATGCAGGCAAGACTTAGATGGAAACTGATGCTGAGCTCCTGGCTAGTCATTGATAACCTGCAGTTGTCATTCTGTGTCTAAAATTTTAAAAATAATATCTAAAGACGAACAGAGATGCTTAACTCTCAGTTCTTTCCTTTCAGGTGAGTTGTCCTAATACAATGGCAGGTCACACTAAGTTGAAATGACTTGTCCATCTGCCCAAGGCTTTTGGTGCCTAAAAGGAATAGTCTGGGGAAGTGATTCTATTTTAAAGCTTCATATGGAATTTTACAGTGAAGCACAATATATAGTTTTTAAATTGCTTTTTTACATTTCACTCTCCCCAACTTCACTCCTTTCACCTTCTTTTACACTTGAGTTTAATACCATTGGTCTAGGAAAATTTTGTTTGCAAGTTTTAATTAAATTCTTTGTTGTTCACAGATATCACTGTCTTAATGTGCATGGAAAGAGCAAGTTTTAATCTGAATAACATTTAAAGGGTGATTTTTACACTTCACCCTTTAAAAACAGGAGTGAAATAAGCAGCATAAGCTGATGGTGCACTTATAGGATTAGGTTTTGAATCTGAGAGAAAAGAAACAAATGTCAGTGCCAAATTTGTAAAGATAAATAAGTATAAATAAATTAAGGGATGATGAAACTGACTATGTATTTCATGTGTATCTTAAGCAGGGCAGACTATTATTAAATTACGTCCACTCTTTGGACCGATCCTAGTACCGGCATTTCATTAGGAAACGGACATCATCTTTTTCTTTTGAAGTTACAGTCCGCATTTATATGCAAAGGGCATGGAGGGCACCTTAATGGTGACAGGGAGAACAACCCAGCACCTGAATGACTCAAAGTTTTGATACATTAAAATTATTACACTTTAACTTATAAACATCTTTGTTCTATATCAAAGTTTTGATACATTAGAATTATTACACTTTAACTTATAAACATCCCTGTTCTATATTTAAAAGACTGGTCAAAATGTATAGAGCATTTTCTAGTACGCCCTACAATTATGGGGACAGTGACCAGAAAGTATTTGGGACAGTACAAACATTTGAACAAGATGCCGATTGCCTTCCATTTTAGAGAGCGTTAGAGGAATCTATAGCTTTGGGAAGAAAAACAGTATCCTACCTGGATTCTTAACATATCTGCTGAACATTAGCACTTTCGTCTTCCTACCCGAGATTAAATGATTAAAGACCACATCATTTTGAAAGCGTTCATTTTCTTAGGTGGAATTTTTCTAAGTACATCACTGCTCTGAAAGAGTGAACTTACTTCCAGAGGAGTCGGGTATTTATCAAGCAATATGTTACATTATCTCAGCATTTTCTCTTTTCCCTCGATGGCTTAGCTTTTCCAAAAAATATTCAGTAAAGAAAGTATGTAGAATCAGCATGGTTTCCCTTCTTTGATCAAGCCTCTCAGCCATTAAGTTCGAAAGAAAAAAAATAACATATCAAAGAATCTGTTGTTTGTAGACTTGGGCAGAGAAAGCACTTTAAACAAAGACGTAAGGTCTTTGAAAAGAGTTTGTGTAAATTCAGAGACTGAATTTCTGTAAGACAAAGGCTTAAATTAAATATATTTTATTATTCAGAGGAAAAGGGTGATTAGTAGGATAAAAGCTGCTACAGCATCAATCGCCTAAGTTGGTGAGAGTCAGAATTTGATGATTTGGGCTTTCTTTTAATAGCCTTTGTCACACGCTCACCTCAGGAGAGAGGGGAAAGTTGGAAAGAGCGTCAAGTATCAGGGAATTCCCCAAATCAGATCCAGAAAAGTCTGGCTGCTCCAGAATGCAACTAGCACAGAAATGATTTAAAGTAATAATCGGGACGGACTTAACTTCCCCGTCTCTGCCCTCACGCAAACAGCTTAAAGGTGGGTACGCCAGGGAGATGGTTCTCAAAGCTGCGGATTATGAAAGCGTCATCATCTCCCTATTACTGTTGCTCATTTTTGACCCGTTGAGTGTCAACAGTATACTTGGAACTCAACAAAACAGCTCAATGCACATGGAATTTTACAAAGCCTATGAGAGAAAAAAGCAGACCATTTTCAGGAAAAGCAGATTCTGAGCTAGTGTGCATGAGTCATCTCCATCTACCAACAAATTGCTTCAGCCCCAGAATGAAGTCACTTTTGTGTAATCTGGAGGTCCTGATGGTTTTAGAGGTGCTGGTGGACGTCTTGACTAGTCTGTTCCTGCCCTGGCTTTCAGAGGCACGTATGTTTGCTGCTCACCACAGACTGAGCTTGATGACTCTCTCTCTGTGGTTGAGAAGTGATTACATTTGCTTGCCATTTGTCTCAAGTTCCAGCCTAAAAAAAACAAAAACAAAAACAAAAACACACACACAGACACGGAAAGAAAGCGACGTTCTTCTCACAAAGGCACTGCCCACTAGTAACTGAGCCATGCATGAAGGACATTTGGAAACGGGGCAATCACAGGGAGTTTGGGGAAAAGAAAAGCAGTAACGAAGCAGTAGGAATAAAAAAGGAGTACAGTAGGGAATAATGAGTGAGGAAAAGGAGTTCTATCAAAAAGGGAGCAACTCAGGGAGACATGGAATAATGCAAAATGATATAAAATTGGGATTTTCTAGAATAGAGAGTCTAAGAAGAAAAGGAAGGAATTAAATTTAAATAGAAGGAATACTCAAAGAGGAAGAATACCTATAGTCAAACTAAATGAATATAGCAACACCTCTATTGAGGGGTTAGTTAACACCTAAATAAAGGTACTTAGTAGAGGTATTTAGCAGAAGTACTTAGTATCACATAGGTACTTAGCCAGCAACAATGGAATGGATCACAGATGAGGAAATCTAGGACCGTTCTTCTTGCCTGTGGTAGGCAGCCACCCGGCAGCAGAGACAAAGGAGTGGCCGATCCTTACCACCTGGCTGGTGCAGACCAGGGTTCGCTGCACCGTGCCCACTGCTCAGAGGTTGCATAGGGAAATGAAAAAAGTTAAATAACTGAGTAATGGTTTCATGATTTTACCTAAATTATGTAGAACAGGGGAAACCATGAGGAGTATTTTTTGGGGGGAAACAGAATAGATCTGTCCCTATCATGTGATATACTAGGGTTATTTTCATGAATTTCACATTTGTTGAGTACTACCTTGTTGCTTGCTGGTGAAAAATTGGTGATTCATCAGCTAGTGCCAGGACACACTTTGAATATCATATACATTGAGTTAGTAATTTCTCCACCTTCATATATTTTCTTCATCTCTGTGGCTGTATGAGTAAGACTGTGCCAATTTCTTTGCCTCAATCTCAACATGTAGTTATCCATTCCTTCATGATTGTTGTGTTCTCCTTGTTTCAGGAAACATGGTGGATACCTGATTTATAAAGAGGAATGGAATAGCCTTACAGAAGGCTTTAGATTTAAGTGGATCAGAGTTAAGTCCTATCCTTTCTACTTACAGCTTTGAGCCTTGGGAAGTTTCATAACTTTTATTATTCTCAGACTTGTATCAGCTCGGCTTATCTGGATGATTACACTTAGGAGATGTAATAACACTTAGAGTAACTGGAAGCTAGTGAGCATTTATTATTTACTATGTGCAAGATATTCTGTAAACTCTACTTTCGTAAGATTTCCTTCACAGGCAATCCTTAGGTTCTGTTATCATTCTCATGATATAGGGAAGAAGAATGAGGCTTAGAAAAGTTAAGCAATTTGCCTAAAGTCAAAAGTGAGTGTCAGAAATAGGTTAAATATTGGGCTTTCTGGGTCCAGAGTGGATGGTTAATCCGTGTGTGGATCAGCCTCCTGCTGGATAAGAGCCCAAGACAGAGCCTAGAGTGGAACAGGTTTACAAAATTAACTTAGCTCCGCCGTGGGCTGAAGGGACTTACATTTTGGTGGAAGGTGACAGAAGTGGGGGCGGGGCGGGGGGGAACTCAAAGATACACTAAAAAGTAATGTCATACAAACAGAAGTGTAATTTTTAAGTGGTGGGAGAGCATAGTAGAGGGCGCTACTCACTGCCTGCATTAAGTGGGGGAAATCTGAAGGGAAATTGAGCCTCATGGCAGGCTATCTGTAAAGGGCTTTTTAATCCCATCAAATAGGATTGGGCTTGATCCATCTTAATTTATTTCATCTCGGTATAAATAAATGTGGTTTGGGGGGTGGGGATATGGAGTGTGTGCCACCAAGTTCCTCAAGATTCCCCTCCTAAGGAGGGCTGCATTTGGTGTATCTTCAGACAAGCCAACTTCCTTTGCAGGACCAGCCATCTGGGAGCTTGTTTTATTCAGAACTCAGCATCTTGAAATGATGCAACCTGTTGTATTTCTGTTTTTAGAGATAAGGCCAGATCAACACTTGTTATAATACTGTGTTTCTTGAGGATCTCTCTCGTGTTTTTCTTTTCTTCTCTCTTCAAGTAGAGCAGGACTTTATATAATTCGTGCCCAGCCTTGAGCACTGTGCTTGGCCCACTGTAGATGGGCAGTAGATGTTTACTTAATGCATGACTGAATCCTTAAGAAGAGAGATTATCAAATACCTTAATTGTATACCTGAGATGCAGATTTAAACAAGAGGACACTGTGATGGAAGCATGACACCAACTCTCATGCCCTGGAGCAGAATAGATCAATAGAAAATTAGGGCAGTGGTCCTTGCTTTGCATCTCTCTTCCCCTAAAGTTCATCCCTTTCCCCGATTGCTCAGATTGATACCTAACCCTGTCTCAAGTTTGATCCCTCTAGTGACCAAGGAAATATTGAAGAATTTGCTTCAATTTCTAATTCTAAACTCAAGCTTATGAGGATGAAAAAAGAACCAATTAGAGTCATAGATACTCAACTTCATTGGTTTCCCTTGGACTTATCCCTACATGCACTAAAGTGAACGTTTAGAAAGGATTTGTGGACAGATGTTTAGGAAGCAGAAAAGAGGATTCATATAGCCTCAATTTAAAATGTACTTTCTAATAAAACATTATATTTTAATTAAAAATATTTACATAAGACACTGTGTGACTTGAATAGGTAGTTCAGAAATACCTGAACTCAATTCCAGGCTCAGCCACTTACTATATGATTTTATCTTTTGAATGTACTTTCTTCATCAGCTAAATGGAAATAATACCACCTATCAGATATGGTTGCTGTAAAAATTAGATATAAAGTGGAGATGAATCAGAATATACATAAAATGCTTAACACATAATCAATACTCATTAACAGATAGTTATCATTGTCATAATGCAATATAAATTTGATTATGCTAGGGACTTATGTTGTAAAAATATGCACCATCGATAGACATTTAATGGTTCTAATTTATTTGATCATTTCAAAGAAATTTAAGTCATTTTATTCAATTATTGATTTTTGTAACTGGGCAATTCTTTAACTAAACTAAACAATTAATTTAAAAATATTTAATAGCAATGTGATTAAATTTCCAAATATGCCCAAACTGGCACTATTACTGTACTAATAATTTTCTAATTTCTGACTAAATTCTATTCATTCTGCTTTAGTACAAGAAGTACTTCTTATGAGATGATAGGAGATGATAGGAGCTGCGGAAAACAGGATGAGTCTGTATGACATTACAGTTAGAAATGGCCGTTCTCTTACTCAGAGAGATTAAAATCTAAATGGACATTTAAACCCAGTCTTATCTCTAAGAAGATGGATATTTCTTTTGGGGGGCATGAAGAATAACTTTAAGGACATTTCTATTGCAAAGTGGTTTGCATATATAGATCGGTGTGATTTGGGGCATCTGGAACTAACACGATCTGGAAAGGATCTACCGTGTGGTGATTTGTGACTTGGACAGGTGCATGTACATGTACGGTGGATGCTCACGTTAGTTTCCTACTGCTGCTCCAGCAAATTAGCACAAAAGTAGTCGTTTACAATGGCACAAATTTGTTACATTATTGTTCTGGAGGTCCAAAATCCAAAATGGGTTTCATTGGACCAAAATCAAGGTGTTGGGTGGGCCAAGCTCCTTCCAGAAGCTCCAGGGGGGAAATCGAGTTTTCTTGCCTTTTCCCGCCTCTGGAAGCTGCCTACATTCATTAACTCGTGGGACCTTTCCTCCACTTTCAAAGCCAGTAATGTAGAATCTGTACTGTCCCGCCAGCCCCTCTCCCTCACCCCTACCTCTGCTTCTGTCATCACCTTTTCTTTCTAACTGGGACTCTCCTGCTTCTCTCTTTCACTCATGAGCACTCTTGAGACTATTACATGGAACCCACGTAGATAATCCAGGATAATCTCCCCATCTCAAAACCCTTAACTTAATCACACCTGCAAAGTCCCTTTTGCCATGTAGAATAATACATTTACAGATTCCAAGGAGAAGGATGTGAACATCTTGGAGGACCAATATTTTGCTTCCAACATTGCTGAATCTTGTCTTCTTCCTCTAACAGGCAACTGGAAATACAGGATCTCTTCCAGTATCTGGTGAACTTGAAGCGTACTGGTTAGGGAAGGGTGAGTGAGGAGGCAAGAACTAATTCTTTTTATAACCCTGAGAGATTATCTGTTTTTGTTCATGTATAAAGCATGGTGAGCAGATGAAATCAGATGAATGAATGGATTTGGGGGGAAGTGACATGTGTACACACAACAACACAGTGCATTTGGAGGGAATAGGACCAGAGGGAGGTTAGTTTAAAAAATGGAATCTGGTTCACTCTGCTCATTTGCTGGATGGATGCCACAGTACAGTTTTTGTGTGGAAGTGTGGCATACACTTCTACTCATTTTACTCTTTGCCCTTCCTCCCCATTATTTTTAAGAACTGTAAATTAATGCAAGATTGTACTATATACTTACTCTTTCAGTTTATTCTCCATTTCTTGGTTTTATAATATTCAAATGGAGTAAAATATATAAAACTCAAATTGATTACAAATTTAGGGGCATCTGGGTGGCTCGGTTGGTTAAATGTCCGACTCTTGATTTCCGCTCAGGTCATGATCTCAGGGTGGTGAGATCGAGCCCCTTGATGGGCTCTGCACTAGGCACAGAGTCTGCTTGAGATTCTCTCTCTCCCTCTCCCTCTGCACTTCCCCCTGCTCTCTCTCTCTCTCTCTCTCTCTCTAAAATAAATAAAAATCTGGGGCGCCTGGATGGCTCAGATGGTTAAGTGTCTGCCTTCGGCTCAGGTCACAATCCCAGGGTCCTGGGATCGAGCCTCTCGTCGGGCTCCCTGCTCTGTGGGGAGTCTGCTTCTCCCTCTCCCTCTGTCTCTCCCCCTGCTCATGCTCTCCCTCTCTCTCTCTCTGTATCTCTGTGTCTCAGATGAATAAACAAAAAATCTTAAAAAATAAAATAAAATAAAATAAAATAAAATAAATAAAAATCTTTAATTTGACTTGGCGGCCGCATTCTGAATGTTTAAGAGAGATGAATTTCATCATTAGCTGAAGGATATGCAAATATTAAGAATTATAGAAAACTTATTCATGCTAATGGCTGTGAGCCAATGCTATGTCCATCAGTATGATATCCCGTTCACAAATCCAAACTGGGTTATAGATCATATATTTAGATTTGATGGAATTTAGTTCATCACTCTCCCAATTTAGTTCTACATCAATTTTCCAAGTACTAAGCAGTTGATTTCTTTATAATGCATCCAAAATACAATCGCAAGGCTATTGATGTGGCACTGGAAGTGTGTTTGCCTGCTTGAAGCTGCTCTCTGTGTTCGCGTCAGCTTCGTGGGCCTGAGTGGCATGCGAGCGTTCTGTCTGGCTCTTAGTTTGGACTGAATAAAGATTTCTTGGATTAACTTTAGAAAAGTTCAAAGAAAAAAAAATCATTAAATTCTCATTTATTTGCTCAAGAGTTCAAGTTACTGTTAAACCTTAGAGTTTCTTTTGAGTCATAATTATACACTGGGTTAGCTCTCTAGCACTATTTTTTATATGTTCTTATTGTACATGCAATAAGAGGCAGTTCACCACAGAAAAAGGCATCTCTTTGTCATTTGAAGTCTCCTTTATTGATTTACTGGGAAGGTGATTATTTGGGTTTGGCTTTGGTTTTTGGACCCGTGTACTCCTTGAGAAGTAGCGCAGACCTGGACTGTCACAGACCATGGAGCCAGACTGTGTGGCTTCCTCTTCCAGGTCTCACACTCACCAGCCACCTGTCCTTGAGCAAGTACTGTAACCTTTCTGTGTCTCTGTTTCTTTATCTGTGAAATGGAGATAAAAAAAATAAAAATAGTCTCTATCTCATAGGGTGGTTGAGAGCACTCCATGGATTAATGTCTGACACATAGAAAACACTGCATGTATATTTGCTATTGTTTTTTTACTTGAGTCATTCTTTTGAGTCCTTTATCTGTTGTTCAATAATGTTTGCAGTTTTATTTCTGATGTGTTCGTGTTCTTTACTAAATAAGTAATGCTTTTAGCCTATTTATTATAACTGCCCCCTCCAGTTTTCCTTTTGTCTTATATTTTTGTTTAAAAGATTTTTGACTTTACACTTTTTTTATGCTTAGAAAATCTAATTGAAATCATTTTCTACTTCTCTGAAGATTTTTCATCATTTTAAGAAGCATTTAGTTCTTCACTCCATCTAATACCCTGTAACGTGCTGTGAGGTGAGGAACTGTTGGATGTTTTCCACAAAAGCATTAGCCAGTTTCCCCATGACTTGTTGGTAACGCTGCTGTCTCACCCCGTTGCTCTTCCACATACTCATATGGCCAGCTCCTTCATGTTTCAGTGCAGATGTCCTACTTCTCAGGATGCTTTCCCTGACACCTGCTCGTTGACACACCTGAGTAGATTATGTCCTCACCGGGAGGCTCTCAGGGGCAAACCCATTAACTCTTGGGTTGTAATTGCCTGTTTTTCTTTCCAACTAGTCTGAAAGCTGGGGAGCATAGTGAATGCATCATGTGCTTACTATAGATAACCAATAGTTGTTTAATGATAATAAATATATTAAAAGAAGGCTTATTAATTATATAGTGTGGATCATTTCCTTTTGAAATTTCATATGGTGGGGCGCCTGGGTGGCTCAGTTGGTTAAGCGTCTGCCTTCAGCTCAGGTCATGATCCCAGGGTTCTGGGATCGAGCCCCGCATCGGGCTCCCTGCTCAGCAGGGAGTCTGCTTTTCTCCCTCCTTCCCCCTTGTGCTCTCTCTCACTATCTCTGTCTCTCTCAAATAAATAAATAAAATATTTTAAAAAAAGGAAGAAATTTCAAATGGCAAAGATGGAGGGAGATATGTGAATGTCACCCACAGTAATTAGATTCCCAAAGAATTCTCCTTTTTCTTGTTATTGATGGTGTTTGTATGTTTCTGTACTAGGCTAGTCCGCACCCAGAGGCCTACAGTGTTACAGTTTCATAGTGGGATTAGTGTCTTCCAACTACTGATGGCCCTGCTATCTCATTTAGGGTACTTTGTCTGTAATGTTATTTTGCATGAAAAGAATATAGCCACAATGACTTCTTCATTTTATATTTGCCTGTTACATTTTTACCCAATATTTTCTTTTTAAGTTTTGTGTTTTGTTTTAGGTTGATTTTTGACCTGTGGTTATTTTTATGACTATTACATCTGATCTTATTTCTACCTTCTTGTTTAGGTATTATATGTTAAGGCCCTTTGTTTTCTTTTGGAGTGACTTTTTTTATACAGACTGCCTTTGAGTTTGTGTTAACGTCTCACTTGAGTACCAGCTTGGATTCATACAGACTCTAGCTCACAAAACTAAAATTTCAGTAACCAGTAACCAATTTTCTAATTCCTTTTAGTATTCAGTGTGATAAAGAGGACATCTAAGGATATCTGAATTTGGTTTCTTCATCACAGAAACTCTTCATAATTTTAGATAATTGTAGAATTTTTCTCTCTCCTTGTAAAACTTGCAATGTTTTACAAGGATTTACTGTTATATTGGTGTTTCAAACTTAATTTTATTTCTGGATTAGGGTAAATATTTTAAGTCTATGCCCAAATTTTATTGTTAGCAATTTTTCTTCAAATTTATCTTATTTGTTCTGACTCATCATTTTACAGTTTGGATTTTGCTCTCTGTTCTCTCTGTTCTCTGTCATCTCCTTTCACATTGCTGTTAATGTTAGTGATTTTCTTTTCCACAGCATGTATTATTCTATTTACTGCCCCCAGTGTGTATTTTAACTCTTCTAAAAACTTTAATACCCCTAGTTCTTTTCTCATCTCTGACCGCTTTCTTTTCTTCTGATTTTACCTCAGCTGGGTGTCTGCTGTAAATCAGACACAGCTATTATCAGCTTTGTAACACTAGCAAGTGGTCTGTCAATGAGATGCAGAGGTCAAAGGAGCTTACTTTATTCTACAGACTTCCACATAATCCATATTGGGTGGGCAAAAGAGATAAGAAATAAAGTGACTCACAAAAATTTAAACAGTATTTGTGTAAGCCAGTTTTGATAGCCCTGGTGTTTAATATCTACCTTTCATCCAGTTACATCCATTATAGTATTGTTTTTTTTTTTTAATTTTTTTATTGTTATGTTAATCCCCATACATTACATCATTAGTTTTAGATATAGTGTTCCATGATTCATTGTTTGTGCATAACACCCAGTGCTCCATGCAGAACGTGCCCTCCTCAATACCCATCACCAGGCTAACCCATCCTCCCACCCCCCTCCCCTCTAGAACCCTCAGTTTGTTTTTCAGAGTCCATTGTCTCTCATGGTTCTTCTCCCCCTCCGATTTCCCCCCCTTCATTCTTCCCCTCCTGCTACATTCTTCTTCTTCTTTTTTTCTTTCTTAACATACCTCTGAAACAAATAATGCAATATCCATTATAGTATTGTTGTATGGTCATCCTTTCCATAAAACTTTATATCAAGTTCAACTACAGTTTAGAAATGTGTCTGCCATATTTTGAAAGTAAGAAATATTTACATTTAGAAAATGTGCTGAGGTGGAATCTTGCTTTAGAAATAAAATCATGACAGAGCACTTGGCTTTGTGACCTGTGCCACACTGGGTGTTTTCTGAAAAGACATTTTTCTGACTTTGGCCATATTTTCGAGCAACGCAGTGATCCCAGCACTATCGTATCAAACCATTGACCTTTATTTCCAAATTCTTACTCTATGAAGATCTTAGGATCATATATATAATTTATTACTTCAGAGTTCTAGACAATTATTTGTTTAATGGGAAATGAAGAGAGACCTGTTATTTGTTAATGTTGTAAGAACATACCCTTTTATAAACCACTGAATTCCAAACTTAAAATTTCCTGAACAGCTGGTTAGAAGAATAGTTCATAATAATGAACCCTTTTGAAATACCTGTTAATACTAATCTGTGCATATTTCTAAGAATTGTTTCACTGATAACAGAAGTGGTGAAATGAGAAGAAAATCCCAGAGTGCATTAATTACATTGACTATTCCTCATTGTTTTCTATGTCTGACTTTTTAAAGCTATTATTTTACTCCATAGAAACACAGAAAGGTGACTATGCAATCCTGCTGTGACTGACTACAGGCATGTGAATAATTGGTCTGGAAAGGAAGAGCAGTTTATCTTATATTGTACTACTTTGCTTTTTAAAAAATGCTTTAAACATGGACTCTCCATAAAAAGTAAAATTCAGGAAGGTATAATGAGTTTTGTAACTGGGCAAATTTTATTGGTTGATTGATTTAGTTACCTTGTTTTTAAAAACTGCAGAAGAAAAGTACATGTTTCAAGCTCAAGAAAATAGATTTGTAGTCACACATCTCTTATGATTTAAGAAAACAGGAAGTGGATGTAAGTGAATACTTACATATGTATGTATCTGTGTACATCTGTATATATACATAAGTATACATAAGTGGACATAAGTTAGATCTATGTGTAGTATATTATAAAAAATAATAATATAAATCTTTTCCCTAAGAACCTCAGAACTCTTCTTATAAAAGACATTCTTATCCTTGGCATATAATCATTTTCATGATAACAGCTTGTATTTTTTAGTGTTTTATTTTCTTTCAAAGTGCTTCCTTCTATGTTTTTTCTGCTTTATAGGATTTATTCTCTTCTACAAAGAATGACTATTTTGGGTGGATTAGCAATTATTTTCTCATCAGCAAACAAAAGAAAACAGTTGATATTTAGGCTGCAATGGATTCTATGTCCAGCTATGCCATTAACTCTGGAGATTCGGGAGAATTCACTGAACTTCTTAGGATTTTCGTTTAGTCATCTGCACAACGAATTGCCACTAAGCCCCAGAGACAAGTTACTTCTAGTACAATGATTTTGTGATGTTAATATTTATAATGCTTTCTAATAGAAATGGTCATTTGAAAAGTTCGTTTTCCCTTCCTTTTTCACAGACCACTTTAGCCTTATGGCATGTTCTTTCACAGTATGATTTCCATACTTAAATGTATGCAAATTTCCCCTTATTTTTCCATAGGTGTTTTATTTTATTTATTTTCTTTTTTTTTTAAGATTTTATTTATTCATTTGAGACATACACACACACACACACACAGAGAATGAGCAGGGGAAGAAACAGAGGGAGAGGGAGAAGCAGGCTCCCCGCCGAGCCAGGAGCCCGATGTGGGGCTCGATCCCAGGACTCTGGGATCATGACCTGAGCTGAAGGCAGACACTCAACCATCTGAACCACCCAGGCACCCCTCCAAAGGTATTTTATGACAAGGGCATCTTTACTTGATCTTGTGTGTCACCTCTCTCTTTAAAGTTTCCCTAAACTCATTTCATACTGTTCTCCAACCTCAGTTACATTCAAGCCAATTACATTCAAGCCTTCTGAAATGGCACAGTAGGAGGTCAGGGGACCAATGTCCCTGCCTTCTTCCTCACCTATCCCTAAGAAAGGGGCTGTCTATGGCGCAGTCGGTAGAGCAACTGCCTCTTGGTTTCGGTTCAAGTCATGATCTCGGGGTCATGAGATCGAGCCCCACGCAGGGTTCTGTGCTCACCACAAAGTCTGCTTGAGATTCTCTCTCCTTCTCCCTCTGCCTCTGCCTCTGCCCACCCCCAACTCTCTCTCTCTCTAAAATAAATAAATAAATCTTAAAAGGGGGGGCTGTCTTATCAACCTTAAAAAGTTATATCAGGTGTCATCAGCACCAAGATAAGGGCAGATAGACACACTGCCTTAGAGTACACGGGGCAGGAAACATCACCTGTTTGTGAGGTGAAGAAAGGACAGATGTGGACTTAGAAGGTTAAGAAACAATATGGACACAGCTTATTAACTCAAGGTAGTTTTCTACTCTATGACTACCTGTGTAGGCAAAGTTACTGATGGGAAAGAGAGAGAAATTAAAATGTAGTGTCTTTTCTGTGATCAAAATGAAAGTCCACAAGGCAATGGAATCCAAATCTCTTAATAATCCGGCCACTGATTTCCTGACCATTAATCTTGGGCATTTGCCAGTAGGATGAAAATGATAAAAGTCAAATATTTGAAAAGTAAATGCCATCTGTAAATTTTAGCAAAAATAAACTGCTGACTTTCTGTTAAGATAAATAAAAGAATGACATCTTTTATGAACAGAATGCACAAAATGAAATTTTTATTTTAATGTGGAAAAACTTTAGGGAGTCATGTTCAATAAAATCTATATAGTGATCATTCACAAGAAAGTAATAGTATAGTTAATATAAACTGAATTCATCTGTGTAGATAGGTAATCCATGGGGGAAAATAGAGATATATTTTCTTTATCATGTGAAAAACTTTCAGTAGCATGTGAGAATGTGTTTTTATCAGAATCAACTGGAGGGATGTACTTTTGTATGGATATGAGGTTTTGAATGACAGGTGAATTTCACAAATAACTGACATTTGTTATATACACATCAGCGTTGTACAATCATCGCGTGCATATATCACAACTTCATATTCCTGTATATTTTGTATTTATGGTAAGTAAAATATATTTACAATTTTAATTGAAATATGTGAAAATGTTTATTTGAATACGAAGTCCCTATGGAAAACCAGATACTCATGGAACCAAAACAAAGGATTTTTAATTTTTTCTGGATCATAGAAGTTGTGCTCATCTTCGGTTGTGTACATAAACCTTAAAAGAAACTAAAAATAGAAAAAGCAAACAAGGGGCACCTGGGTGGCTCAGTCGGTTAAGCAGCTGCCTTCGGCTCAGGTCATGATCCTGGGGTCCTGGGATCGAGCCCCACATCTGGCTCCCTGCTCAGCGGAGAGCCTGCTTCTCCCTCTCCCTCTGCCTGCCACTCTGCCTACTTGTGCTATCTATCTGTCAAATAAATAAATTAATTAATTTTTAAAAAAAGAAAAGAAAAAGAAAACAATTCTGTAAGATGGCTCGATGTGGGAGCTGGCGGACGAGGTAGGAAGAACAGGAAAGGGAAGAAACAGCTTGGTTATCTGTCACCTGGGATTGTTTGGGTCTTGGTGTACAGTGTACAGTGATTAAATCAGACCAATCCAAATAACGAAGTACCCTGAAGAACCAGCCCTACTCTATGAGTTCCAGAAACTACCAGTCCTAAGGTGAAAGGCAGGGGGTGCATGAATGATCAATGAATATACATAATACATGCATGCAGGCATACATGTATGGATGTATCTGTATGTAGATAGGTACCATATCCCGATTGGTCCCAGAAAGAGCCCTTGCACATGATTCTGGAATTAGAGTTCTTTAAGAGTGAATAGTAAACCATCAAGCAGAGTGATAACAGCAAAGAATACTAGATTAGAGAAGAAAATCTAGTTTTGAGACCAGCTCTGGCATATATAACTGAAGAGCCCTGAAGAGTCCCTGTCTTCCTTTCATATAAGGAAACATTTAGACAGGTTTCCATATGCCTAAAAGGAGCTGGTTAGATTAGGTTAGACCGTATGATCTTTAAGACCTTCTGTTTCTAACAACTGTTATTCTGTGATCATGCAATCAGTCTTTTGCTCTGTTTCCAAGCATGTAATTCCTGTTACCCTGTATTTTTGTCAGGTAGATGGCTTAAATGGGAAAATAACAGACCATCTGAAATGGGTGACTGACAAAGCTTTTTCTAACGGTGCTATTATTTCTCTCTCATGTAACACATGTCTCTGTGGATAAAAGAAATAAACCCACAGTCTAATTCTCATGGCAATGGCTTATTTTAGCTAGATCTCTCTCCTCGAGTGTTAAGGGGTGGAGAGAGAAGCAAAGAGCAATTTTTAGACTTGCTAAAGTTTTAGTCCACCCATCAAATCTGCCTCTAATTAATTGTGTGATCATGGGAAAGTTTTCTAACCACTGTGACTCTCTATGTTCTTATCTATAAATTTCAGAAAAGAATAGCACCTACCTCATGAGGTTGTTAGAGAAGTAAATGAGATCATGCTCTTACAGCATTTAGCCTAAATTCAACAGACGGTGCCTCAGGAATGTTCATTATTAACATTATGAAGCTCTTAATAACTATTTTTCATCAGAATAATCACAGGAGTAGGAGTGGAGACAGTGTTTTTGTTTGACATGCGCATAAGCATATGCTCCTGTATGGGCATTTTGTAGCTTTGCTTGAAAGCTTGAAGAGAAGAGGGTGACTGTGGGACATTGAAAACACAGTACTGTGAAATGTTGCAGTCTGTTTTATGAGAGCAGGTATTTAAAATGCCTTTACTGTTCATAAGGTGATGCTATTTGCTCTTCAAAGCCCGAAACACGTATCTGAGCATGCTACGTTTGTTTTCAGTGACTGTTGGCCCTGATAAGCCTGCGAGTGGATTTGCAGAAGACGGTGGTGCCCAGAGCGAGGGCGTGTCAGACCTCCAGGAAGTGGTGTCCTTGAAGGAGCGGATGGAGAGGTACCAGGCAGCTGTCTCCAGGGGTGACTGCCGCAGCTTCTCCGCCAATGTAAGCTGCCCCCGGTGGTTCTGCACGGGGCAGTGGGCTTTTGGTCTGCCCTTCACATACGCTCCTTCCATCGCTATACAGGAATACCACTGGGCAGTGGGATAAAGTGGAGAAAGCACAGACATAGTGTGAATCAAAGTCAGAGGTTACTTGCTGTGTGAATTTGGGCTACTATCTTAACCCCGCTCTGAGCTTCAGTTTCCTTAACTGTAAAATGGGAGTAGCCATCCACCACAGAGGGTCTTAGAGAGAAGTCAAAGAGGTAATTTACATGGAAGCCATAAGGCAGGGTATAAATGTGTTATTATTGCCATCATTATCATTTAACCTATGGCTATTCTCCTCAGGAAGGTTGGGAATTAATTTCAGATTTTAATAATGTGGGTCTGCATGCCGCCCTCCTCGGTCTCATGTCTAGTTCATTTAAATTCACTGGAAGTATCTTTTTTTTTTTTTTTTTTTTTTGCTTTTCTCATTTCTCTGTACGCACTAAATCCATTAGGAGTAGCTTAATCAACATAGAAACGAGGGAGATTAGCAATGTAGGCACTCTGCTAAACCAATTATGATTATAGGAAACAGCAGGATTCAGTAGGACCACCAATTTTTGGAGCCAAAGCATAAAAAGTCATATTCAAAAGAATTTGTTGGGTTCCATCATCTGTGGCCTTCAGTCCACAGGGTTTGATGAGTCATTTTATTAGTAGCAGCTTTATAGCTTAATGGAATATAAGGATACTCTTTTATAATTATAATCTCCAAATTAGCAAAGTTGTTCATTTAACCAAAAGAGAAAGAGAAAGAATAGCCAAGAAGGGTGGTGTTCTAAAATAGCTAACTCTTAACATTCTTCTTTACAAATTATTTAGAGACAAGGCTGACTGTGCCAAACTCATTAACAATATTGTAATTCCAAATGACATTTAAGTTTTTACATAGTCATTAAAATCCATTTTAGATGCAGCATGGATTTTGAATGAATGTACAGAAATCACAGAAGCAGCTTGAGCTCTTCCAAAATAAATAGTATCACTCCAGGGCCTCCTGCCAGTCTTCTTAGATAGCACCCCCTGCTGGATCATTACGGAACTTCACTACAAATTAGTGTTCGAAATTGGAAAAAAGATTCTTGGGGAAACAAACGGATTTTGAAAGCATTGAGTGAGAGACGGGTTATTTAGTAAACAATGTTTTTTTAATTTAGGAAGACTTTTATCTTTACAGACACTAGGAGAATACACAATAAGACAAATTGGTATGTATAATGTGCTAAAAAGAATATTTAAGCACTAAGAAAACTTAATTATCCCATTATTTAATACAAAAACAAAACGTTAATGCTATTATGAAGGTAGCCTACACATAAAGAATTTAATAATCCTTCTCTTCTCTGCCCATTTACAGGCAAAACAAACTGAGGGGAAGTGATTTATGGGAGATCATGCATTAGTGACAAACCAGACTAAATTCCTGGTCTCTGGACTCCTGTGCTCTTTTAACTGAATTCAGCTGCCTCTCATATAAGAAAGAATCTGTGGCCCAACAAATGCCCTATTATTTGGTTTGGCCCTAAGTTAATATTGTGCGGGGGCCGGGGGGAGGGGGAGGAAGAGCACAAATATTATCTCAGATAAATCCTGGTAAATAGCTAAAGAAAAACAAAATAACTGCCTTACTGCCTTATCTGGTCAGATGCATCAAATGTCTGTTCAATTACAAAATCATGGAAACTGCCTTTAGCAACTTTTCTGTCTACACAAAGAACCCAAGTATTTTATGTGCAAAATCTGGAGGTCTCTGATTCGGCCCCAAACTGAATCCATTATATTTCAGTCACATTGAGATCAGTTTCGCCTGGTCCTGGCCTCAGCCGGATGGCATTTGGTTGAACCTAAATAAAAGTCATGGCCGTGGAAAGGCGGTGGTCTGCAGGAGAGTCCTAGAAGAGAAGAGGGAGGTAACATTTGTTAAGCAATGAATTAAAATGCCAGATTCTGTGCTGTGCAATTTTATTTCCTTTATCTTTTTTAATGCAAGAAATATAGGGAAAATATATTGTTATTCCCAGTTTATAAGAAATAAAACTTGAACTCTATTCCAAGGTTTTAAGTGTCAGAACTGGGATTAGAATCAGTATTTGTCCAACTCCCCAAATTATGTTATTTCTACTATGTGCAAGGACCCAAGGACAGTTCTTCGTAAAGAAAATAGATAATTGTGTAATATATTAACCTGGGTAAGTGTTAGGTAGTTAAATTACCTTATTATTAAAACAACTTAATATTAAGTAGGTTCTATGTTAATTTGTTCATAAAATGACTTAATTATTATGGGCATACCCATTAGATTCCAAATCTTACTTCTGAGTCCAAGAATAAGGAACAGTGAATAAGGTTAACATAAAAATGTTTAACACAAAGCAGCCTGTTAGGTGGTCATTTACAATAGCACAGATTAGTTGACCTTATAGCATACGGGGCTAAACAAGGCAAAGTCCCAGTCATGGTCTCCATCGGAGCAAGGAAACATCACTCCAGCTCATGCCCACAGACTGCTCCTTGAGCAATACCACATATATAAACCTTCATTTACAAGCTGAGCTGAAGAAAGAAACCATATCACCACCACTAAACTACAATTCAAAGGACTTCCTCACTTAGGTGGGTGAGCAGCAGTAACAGTGTAATAGTAGGACTACTGACAAGATTCATTAACTATATGTATTTTTACACATGTAATATGGTCTGATTCCAAAGCGCAATGCTGAAGGAAAGGAATGGGTATATTTGGTTTTTTTATAACATTTGGTAGATGAGAGGCAACATGTTCAGTATAGGAAACGATATTTTTGTGAAAATGCACTTACTAGGAAAGTATTCAGTTATTAGCATAATTACTGAGGCTTACTAGATTAATTTGCGCATGATTTGGACATTGTTTATAGTTGTTGGAAAGAGTAGGCTTCTTCTTAACAATAATTGCCTTAATTTCCATAATTTAATACTCATATATTATCTATGTTTGATCAATCCAAGGAAGGCCACTTATGTACATTAAATGTCAGGGAGGGGTATAAGAAATACTGTGGCCTTATTTCACCCTTTCCCTTTTTTACCTTAAATTTCAAAATAGATGCCACACTTTCTCATGACTTTAACATGTATCAAACGGCAGTAACTGACCAGGATTTACATTTGAAGTTTGCTGCGGAATTTGGTAGAATATATATATCTAAAACATATAAGTATACATTCTTACCCCTTCTTCCCATGCAGCAAATATACATATTCTTAGATATCAGACAGTGCATGGAATTGGGGAAAAGTTATGAATCTGATAAAGCAACCACATGAATTTGCTAGTAATCCACATAATCCCGATTATTAATTCATTCTCCAATATTGTGGGAAACCCCAAGATTATAATTGTATTTTTAGGATCTGCTTGAGAAACTACATATTGGGTCATGATTTCAGGATTCCTGGAGTCCACAGTCCATGTTAGGGGAACTTCAGCTCATGGGCATCCAGTTTCTTCCAGGTCTCTAGGCTTCAGGGTTATATCAGGACTGGGCCAGACCTCAGGAGACCTCCTGTGATTTGAAGAGTTGCTGAATCTCTTCCCAGTCTTAAGCAGTCCTAGAAGCTTCCTGGAGGAGGGCTGGTTGGCATGGGGCCTGTTTGCTTGAGAGTTGTCATCCCATCTGGGCTTGAGTGCCTGCTGGGCTGGGGAGTCTGTTGAATCATCAAAACCAAAGCCCTTAAGTTACTGCACTTCCCACAGGGGCATAAGATCTGACAAGGCTCCTCAGTGTTTTTCAAGTTGCTCCAAATGATGCCTACTGAATTAGGCTTTCTGTTCTGCAAAATGCCAACAATAGCCTAGAATCCTTCTAACCCTAAACCTTCTAAGCTAAGTCCTGGGCTATGCCAACCCCAGAGTAGTTGTTTTTCTGCCTGTCCTTTAGTACTAGTGATTAAGACAGACTGCAGTCATTAAAACAGATATGGGTTCAAATACCAGCTTCTACTCACACCCCAGCTATGAGAACTTAACAAACTGCCTTACTTACCCAAACCTCAATTTCCCCATTTTAAAATGAGAATAAATGCCCATATCTCACAGAATATGGAGAAATATCAAATGACAAGATATATGTAAACACATAGAAATCATTTAGCACGAGTATTAAGTAGTTGTTACTATTACTGATATTGACATTTTTGCTTAAGAGAGGCTTGTTTTATTCATCTTTAGTGATTTAAATACATTTTGGAATGAGTCAAATGTTTTTAATATTCTTTTTTTTTTTTAAAGATTTTATTTATTTATGTGAGAGAGAGAGAGAGCGAGAGAGAGCACATGAGAGGGGGGAGGGTCAGAGGGAGAAGCAGACTCCCTGCTGAGCAGGGAGCCCGATGTGGGACTCGATCCAGGGACTCCAGGATCATGACCTGAGCCGAAGGCAGTCGCTTAACCGACTGAGCCACCCAGGCGCCCCAAATGTTTTTAATATTCTTAATAATGTGTTGCTTATGTAGACATTTGGGATTTTAATGACAACCTTACTGTGAGTTAAAATTGAATCCGTTATTCTAATTTCTACTAGTCTGTGTATTATTAGAGAAATGCATCCTACAGGTCTAATCTCCAGATATCCAAATCTATCTGAGATAAGGAGAATTAACTCAATATTTTGAAGTTCCTTCTGACTTTATATCAAACACTGATAAATGAGAAAACAACATGGAGAGATTTTTTTTTTTAAGGTTTTCTGTGAGGGCCTACCGAAATAATTGCTTATGTTCATATTTTTTTAATATACCACCCATCAATAATTGTCAACTATAAAAAATAATAGCTTGTAAATCCCATCTTGAACAGATATAAAGCTGAATTTTCCTTTTTCTTAAATTGTCTTAGATGATGGAGGAATCCAGAATGTGCACAGTGCCTGGTGGTTTGGCCAGAGTGAAGAAACAATTTGAGAAGGACAAATTTGCTTCTTCTTATAATACCTTGTCTCAGTACCAATACCAGCACCACAACAGATCTGAGCAGGTAATGCAACTGCAGGTAATGGATAAATCACATATGGTCGAAGTGCTCTAATTTCAGTGCCAATGCAGAAAGCCCCCTGTTCAGTGGTACATTTATTTTCATTACTCATTAACAAATATTGTAATTTTAAGATGCTTTAGAAAATCATCTTTAAAGCATATCAATGTATTGATTTACTTACTTGGAGCATTTTGTCATATTTCTAGGGAACCACGCTGGAATATTTTTCTTCTCAGCTTCTAATGTTTCAAACATAAATGAAAATTAAATAGCCTGGGTTAGTCAACAGGTAAATAGAAATGTTGAGAGCCACGTTTGTATTAAGCCTCTGCTTCTAGGTTGTAATTCATGATAAACTATCTGCTGGTTGTTTGCATAGATTAAATGTGAAGCATTATCTAGCTGATCATTGTGGTGAGTTTTCTGTTTTCTTTAAAATCATCAAAAATTGAGTAGTAGAACGCAGTTGCTACATAAAACTGCATAATGCAACTTCTACGTTTTATCTTATATAAAAGATTTTTTCCCCCATTTCATTCCTCCATTATCATATATCACCAAATATTGTCATGGGTTATAATGATTTTTGAATGTGAGAATCTCAGTAATAAAACCCATTAGACTGAGCTTGGCACTTTGAAAAATAGTAATTGCACTTGAAACAGCTGTATTTAGGTCCATGTTTTCCATGAGGAAGAGAGTAACTGGGGTACTTCTAAAATTTTGTAGTGGAAAATAGAAGGTAGTTTTTTGTTTGGTTGGTTTTTGTTTTAAGAAAAATCCTTAGGATATTTGGAGTTACCTAAGTTTTAAAAATTAAGGCAATTGTGTGGTATCGCATGGGTGGGGGGGAAGTATATCAGATAGATTAAAAATCTGATCTGTGAAATAGTATTTGTTTTCTTTTTCTGGCTTTGTCTGAGAAGTAAAAATTGTACAATATAAATAGCTCAATGAATTAGTGGTAAGATTTATTTTAACTTTGCCTGAAGGAAACAAAATGTGAATAAGAAATTAAGACTGGATATACTTGTGGTCTAATATATAGCTGTTGCAACAACGTAGGAGTCTTTAAGTGAGTCAGTTGTGATTGCTTGGAAGTGGTCAACAATACAAAATGTTGTTAGGATCGTTGATAACTTAAGTAACGAGGCCCACATAGAAATCTATGTATGTACAGATCCTTTGTTTTGCGGGGAAACATTGTGATAGAGTGTAAGGGCTATGGGGCTTGTAGATCTGAGTTCAGAGGCCGCCTCTGCCACCTACCAGCCGAGTGACACAGATGCAAGGCCACCTTCATGGCGCATGGCCCTGGGTGGTCACTCAGGGCCCCATTCTCAGAAGGGCCCCGCACTTAGCTTAATGCTTTGCTATCATCATTTTGAAATCCTTAATAATTTTGGAACAAGGGACCCGGGCCTGGCATTCTCATTTTGCACCAGGTCTGGAAAATTATGTAGTCAGTGCGACATAGACCGAATTCATCGACCCTCAACTCTCAGTTTCTGATTAAGATGGGGCAACTGACGAGGGATTTGCCCACCTCATGAGGTTACTGTGGAGGTCTAATATGACAAAGAGTGGTTTCCGTGAAAGTATTTCATTACCCATGAAACTTGAGGTCAGTTAGGACTCCTTAATATTGCAAGAGACAGAAAGCCCAACCAAAAGTGGCTTAAGCCAAAAGGAACAGTATAAATTCACAAACATGCAGTCTTGTGGAAGGGAGACCTGGTGTCAGCTCCAGTGGTTTCCTGAAGGAGCTGACCTGGACCAACCAATGTTTAGGAATGTTGCAAACCGGGTAATGTCAAGTTAATAGCTTGAAATCCGCCACAGCGAGAATATTTGAAATAGAGAAATTGGCAAATACAACAAATCAGGGGTATTCTTTCTTTCTCTCTTTTTTCCTTCCTTTCCTTCTCTCCTTTTTTTTCTTTTTTTTCCTTGAGAACCCATTGTTAAATATGTATTTCCTTACCATTAATGTAAGGGCTCAACCTATGTCCCTAGCATAGTAGCTAAGAGCAGAAAAATGAGCCAGATCACTTGCGTCCAAATCCCTACTCCTTCATCTATTAGTTGTGTGACATTAGGCAAGTTCCTTAGCTTATCTGTGCCTCAGTTTCCTCAATTATAAAGTCAAGATTATAATAGTACCTACCTCATAAGTTTGTTAAAAGGACTAAATGGATTATATTTGTAAAGTGCTTAAGACCATGCCTGGCCCATTTTAAACACTACACAGTGTGTATTTAAAAAACAAAAAAACAAAACAATAATAAGTATCACCTTGAACATATTTCTTTTTTTTTTTTTTTTTAACCTCACTTCTTTTGGGCTGGTCCCATTCTCACCCAGGTTTCCTCCAGATAGTAGTAAAATAGATGCAGAGAAAAAGTAAGATCTTTTTCCCAGAAGTTTCGGGAACAAGCCTTACTGCATCTAATTGGCTCTAAATGGAACACTCATGTTCTTCCTAGAACTAACTGCTACAGCCAGGGGACATTGGTCGGCTGAAGCCTCTGTACCTGTTGGCCTAAGTGGAAGTTCTCAGCATTCAGTTATCAAGGGAGAATAAATGGATACTGGGTAAAAACAAAACCAACAGCAGCAACATACAAAGGTTACACACACACCCACCCCCGCTATAAGCTCCTTGGAAATGTAATCTATTATTAAAATCTGTAGCCCCTACTCTGGAACATGAAATATTAATGCAATTGAGTGCAATAAATAAAACCATGCACTAGAAGTCTGAATATCTGCAGGACTGTGGGCCTGTAGTGACCTCTCTGAACTTCAGTTTCATTATCTACGTGTAGACATGTTAATAATACCCAATAATTCCATGAGGAATGACTAAGCCTAGGTCATAATGCCATCTAAGATAAATAATATAGAACGGAAACATGTTAGAATAAACTAGTAAATATCTTTTATTGAACTGTATACTGAGGTCTGTGAGAAATAGATAAAAGAAAAAAAGCCATCCACACCTTAGAAAATGAAATGACTAATTTATAATCTTTATTAGAAATTTGAGATTCATGTCAAATTTGGTCATAGAGGGGGAAAACATAGAAAAACCATGTCTTAGATATTCACTTAAGCTTTTAAAGCTATTAAATGCATTCTAAAATTTGCTTCTCTTATCAGTGGGGATTGAGGATGTTTACAGGTAGAGGTGGATACTTGATTCTGTTTTACCTAAGCTGGTGTCCACCCAGACGGTATTTTCAGTCTTTGCTTGTTGAAAGTCCTTGAGATTTATCTCTCTGTTAAGTCTGCCCCTGGCCAAAAAAAATTTTTTTTGTTAACATATAAAAATTTATATTAATTTGAAAATCAAGTTTGATTAGAGTTAAAAGAAAGAACATTTGTTTTGAATTTCTGACAATATTTAATGTCACAATTAGTAATAATCTTATAAGGTGTAATAATTAAGGTTCAATCTGCCCCTCTCCCTTCTAATATACTGAAGTCAGAGGTTTCAGGGTAATTAGCTATTTGGTAGTCATTTGGGAGATGAGCAACGGGGGTAGACAAGTTTTGGAAATTAAGCTATCTCTCAGGTTAAAGATCCCTTCTGTCTGCTGATTGATCAGACTATTTTATCAGACTACCTTTTATTCAAAAAGGGGTTCTGAAAAAGAAAAAAAAAAAGAGGTATAAAATATAGGAACTTTCGTTTATGCCAGACATTTAAAATCTGAGATAGTGTCCTATTCATATATTCTAGACTTGTCATGCTTCGTGGTTCTGCCTGTTTAAGTTAGCAGCATCACTGCTAGCCTGTGGAGTATCCTTATGTAAAGTAGAAAAAGCAGCCACTCTGGACCATCAGAGCCACTGGGTGATGGAAGCATGGGGCGAGGGTTCAGCTTCTTAAAAGAATGTTTTGGGGAAATGTTATTTAATCTTTTCCTGATTTCTTAAAAGGGTGCCTTGAAATACGCTGCGGAAGGTATTAGAATACATGGTTATTGATGTGAAACTGCCATCATCTCTTTTCTGAGTTCATTTTCACTTGCCTATACTACAGTTTCTGTGTTTTCAAGACTTTCCTTTTCTCCTTTTTTCTTTTTTAACAGCTTTATTGAGATATAAGTTGCATACCGTAAAAGCCACCCACTTTAAGTGTACAACTCAGTGTCTGTGTAGTACATTCACAAAGCCGTGCAGTGTCACTGGCCGTCCGATGTTCCCGGTCCCCTTTCACCCCCGAGAGAAACCTTGGACCCATTAGCCGTCTAAGACATTCCTTTGTGTGCCATATTTTCACACTCAGGGTTTGACTTTCATCTTCTCATAGGAATGTCTTTGTTTTCTTTCCCCCATACTTATGCCATCCTAAGTAGCTCTTTGCTTATTAATTCTGAAGTCCTGGAAGCCTGTACTCTTCTGGGGTTGCTTGGTTTTTTGTTTTTTTTTTTTTCTCTTAAGTGGCTTAAGTGGGAAGGAGCAGAAGGAGCTCCAAAAATTTTGGAAGTCATCAGTGCAATACAGTACTTAGGCAATTGCTTTTATGTGAAAATGGCTGCACGGAATCCGTGTCAAGAGGGTGAAGTATTCCGGACCTTCACCCCCTGCAGCCACCTCTCACGTGGACCAAGAGAAGCTGCGAGACAGTATGTATCTTCCTGCATATAGCCGCTGTCTCAAACACCCGAATGTAAACATTAGCACTCTGTAAGATTACGTGGGTTTGAAACAATCCCTAGACAATTGTAGGTTGACAGAAAACATTTTTGACAGCTTGTGACAGATATAATCTGACATCTGTGTGTTTTAGACTCTTTAAAGGTGACCCATAATTATTTTCTAGCAGACTAAACATATTTTTTATCGGCGAAATGTCCACATTGCAAAGCATTTCTCCTGTGAGTGCTTTAAACCTACCTTTAGCTTTCTGCCGCGTACATAATTCTTCAAGGTCATAGATTTCTATTAACAGCCCCAACCTAACCTAGATCTCTATCAACAGATAAGCTTGTGATCAAAAGCGTGCCTCGTATTGTATTTTAATTGCATATACTATTTTTTAATGACTATTACAACTTAAAGTAACATCCCTCAAACAGGAAGCTTGAGTGATGGTTAGGCCTGCTGGCTCCAAAGCCAGACAGCCTGGGTTAGAATCCTCTGAGTTAGCCCTACCTGATCTCTGAAAAATGAGGATGAAGTAACAGGTGAGTTTTAAGAATAAAATAAGATGGTCTTTGTAAAGTTGTTACTAAAATGTCTGGCATATACGAACTGTTCAATAAACACCAGCTATTTTCATCAGCAGTATTGTCACTAAAGCTAAGACAGCATAATCAAGTGGTAATTATTCTCAAAGGAGAATATGATTCATAAACATTCTATGTATATGTAAAAAGACAAAGAAGGATAACATTGCTCTACGCCTCACACCTCACACACCTCAATTTTTTTTTTTTCCAGTTCTTTGGCCCTTGGAGACAGAATAATTTCCTAGGAGCTCATTAAGTAATTAAAGATTAGTTTAAAATTAACATCCCTCTGAATGCTTTGGGTATCTGTTGTTCTGGAGTAGTCAGCAACTTTAGTGCATATTTTAAAAATTGTAAGAGCAGGTCTCCTTTTGAGGAAAAAGTGCTTCACCCCAACTCTAGGAAATGACAAGATGAGGGGGATCTCTGGGAAAGCCGAAGAGAGGAATGTGTGCGGGACGTACGTTGCACTTAGCACAGGTACACAACAGCCTGGGATGCCATAATGAATAAAAGCATGTTTTTCAAGTGGGAGCAAGTGAATAACATAGCATTTGCTTTTGAAGACTGCTTTATTCACAGTATTGTGACATGATCCACTGCGAGGAAAATATAATTAATATATGAATTGAATCAGGCAAGAGAGAAAAAAGCCTACCCTGCTCGAATAAATGAGGAAAAGAGAATGAGTTGAGGCAGTGCTGATTTTTTTCCATCTCTACGAGAGCTGTGGCTTCTCAGCTTGTTTTAGCTGATGTGTGGAAGGGAGAGAAAAACATTCGTAAGGGGTAGAACCCACCTTGTGACATTTTCTGGTTTGTGCCTCGAAACAATGAAGGTAAAATACATGCCTCCAATTGTCTGAATAAAATATAGTGGGGTTTTTTTTCCCCCAACATACAATGCTAATATGTACAAATACTAAGAAATAAGGGCCCCTATTTGCCAGAGAACCATTTCTTTCCCTGACACCAGCCAGGGAATCATCCTGACCTTTCTCCAGATAGGCCAGCGAATACACATAAATTTCCCACCTTCCAAACCATTTAAACCATCTTCTACAACTCCTTCTCAGCGCCTATTGTGAGTGGGCTTTGGTACTGAAAAGAACACAATAAGATTAATTTTTGAATGCTGACTCAGAATCAGAAGACCAAGAGTTTGCTAAATAAAACCAGCAATAAAACAAGGGCCTCAATCAACTGAGGTCTGTAACCCACTAAGAGCCAGACCTGCACAAGCTGGTTTATGCAGAATTTGGCTCACTGGAGTTATTTATTAACAAAAACATCCCAGTTCCTGATGCCATACAGCAAACCAGCTTTGCTCTATGCTAGTAACCAGTTTCCTTTTCAGTTCAGCAAGAAGTAGAAATGCAAACTTTGATCCAATTGTGGGTTTGGAGATGCACACTTGATAAACTGAATTTTTCACCTCTACTTTTACATTCAAAACTATCTCCGTTGTGTTCATGATTGGGCCATTTCATTACTGCTTTCCGCACCTGTGCCCTGGCCCCGGCTACCTTGCCACCTTGTCACGGGTGACCTTCCCATTAACTCAGTCTCCATCTGTGTCTCTTCTCTTCCTATCCATGTCTACCTTCCTATAGCTCTGTAGGTCTTGGGGGAAGCCCCTACTTTTTTCTGGAGAAATCAAATCGAAAAGAATTATATTTTGTAAAAACAATTCCTTGCTCAAGTCGCAAGGTAAATTAACTGCAGTTACTACTACTCGTACCAACTATAATAAAAGCAAAAGCAGAAACACAAACTAAACTCCGTAAGAAATTGTATTTCTCTGGAAGAAAGAAAGAAAGAAAGAAAGAAAGGAAGGAAGGAAGGAAGGAAGGAAGGAAGGAAGGTTTTTCCTACAGGTCCCAACAAACCAGCTTCCATCATAATGGAATGATGCATGCCTGCATGAGCCTGGTTCGTCTAGAAGTGCGCCCCATACTCCCTATGAAGCCCCTACTCCATGCTTCTGCCCGAGGTGTCCCTGTTTGGGGGTACAACAATGCAGTGGTGGGGGGTCTTCAACAAGTCCTCTGTCCACCATCCAGTGGTTTCTACATCACCCGGAACCTGAAGCAGGACAGCTTTTCAGAGCCCTTGATTTGTCCCCTCCTACCTCTTCTCTGATGAGATAAGGATTTAGAATCAAACCATTCTCCCTGTGAGGCTGAGACATGGAGTCTCTGAGGGAGCTCAGGTCCCCTGAGTCACCTAGGCCCTCAGTAAGGTTGGATCCTCAAGTGTAAGTTAATACACTGGAACTCTCCAGGCAGCCCAGGTCATTCGGACTAAATGGTTCTGGCCTGTGGTCAGGGATTCGAGAATAGTACAGCTCTTCCGGTGATTCTGATGTGCAGCAATGAACACAGCAGTGCAAACCTGAGCCAGGATTTGTAATCCCAGAGATGACCACTCCCCTCTTAGCTTCTCATCGAGGCTTCTCCTCTGCCTACCTCAGCCTTCTGCAGTCTGACAGCAGACTGTTTATATTGACATTTCTCTTGAGATGCCTACATTATCGGTCGAAGAATAGAACAGAGACTGTGGAGAACAGAGAAAGCAAGAGCTTAAGGAAATCATGGGGAATAAAATAAATGTCAGTCAGCCAAACAGCCAATTTACTGGTAACCCCAAACCCTGTTAGCGCCTTTGTTAATTTCAGACACTATTGAAATACTGTTATTTGTATATATACACAGGTTATATTTAAATATTAAAAATAAACTAAATAATTTAATGATATAAATGAAATAAGGAAAGATACATCAAAATTTTTAAGGTAAACCAATTAGAACAAAGATAAACTAAAAAATGAATGAATTTATTAGCTTAGGCCCTACTAATGTACCAATAATTAACTAAAACTGAGATTTAACTCCTTATTATTGTAATCTTTTATCAAAAAAACTTTAATTTTATAGGATTATACAATCCGTACACCTAATGTCTCTTGAGTTTGTACCTTTGATATTTCTATACAAATACTATTTTCTGAAAGACACAGGATTTAATTGTAAAGTGATGGACTTTATTAAATAATGCAGTAAGCCTGCTCATGGTCATTTGGCTCTTTACGTAACTAAACCAATGTGTCTGCTTTTCCCAAGCCATGAGGTGTGCCCATAAAGTATGATTAAGACTAACGTCTGTGATCTGCTGACATCAGTTGCTTTACTTTGGAGCCACACACTGTAACTCTCAAAGTCAGCTGTCCCCAGATGAAGTCGATGGTGATTACAAAATGTCTGCTGAGGTGTGACCATAAAGTCTTAGTCATGGTCCCTTTGCAACTTCCAATTTCAGCTTCTTTCTGCAGAATCTGTTGGTTTGTGAGTTCTCCTGCTAGTGCACAGAGGGATTCACTCCTCTCCCCCCCGGGGCAGCACTGTAGGGCACTGCAGTGCATCGTTAAAAAGGGAAACTCATTCTAACCCCACGCTCTGAAGACACGGGCAAAATGTTTGCCCTGGTCCTTTGTGGAAACTCGGTCTTCTTGGTGAGATGGTGCAGTCCGTCCGGTGCATGCACTCAGCCTGGGCTCCTTTACTATGCCATTAATAACTAAATGAGCTAATCTGCCTGGTGACTTGGAGGGGTTGAGAAATATTATCCTATGAAGGGTGCCCTGGCATTATTTCTCAGGCTGTCAGAGCCTCGGGGGTTAGTACAAAAACCCGTAAGTAAGACTGAGTTGCAGGCACAGATGCAAGTGCTTTCAAAAAATCCCAAATTGGTCGCTGTTCTGTCTACGATTCATCCTACTCGTGCTCCAAAATAGAATTTGCAGGAGCACTGTTTACCCCAGTTATTGGAGTACCACTACCACAGCTTTTCTTCTAAATGGTATTATGGGTTTCTGTAAACCTATTTGTTCTTATAGAACCCATTTTCCATTTCATTTGCAGGAGACAAGTGCACTTACAGATACACCCTTCACTCCTTTCAAGTAAAATGAATTGGGATTGCTTTAGGGGAAAAGGAGTGGTATTGTTTGCTCTTATCTCAGGGCCCAGGGATGTTGAGAGAGTGTCACCTGGACTCTTTCCCACTAAACACAAAATCATGGCCCAGAGTTTCATGTTCCCAGTGATCCCCAAAAGTATCTGATGTTGATGAAGATGTAAAACACAGACATTGGGACATGATGGAATTTTATGTCATCTTGTCTGGGAGGTGGGAGCCACGGAGGGAAAGCTGGAGGAAGGAATGCATTAATATAGCCCCTTTTTCAATTTGAAGTCTCATATTAGTTTAAAAATAGAACTGTGCTCTTTGTATAATTATACTTAATAGAATTCTCAAAGAAACAATACATTATACTAACTAAAGTTGCTTTATGTTTGAATTGTTAGAATGGCAAGCTGTGGGATTTTAAATTCATAGACTTTGCTAGTTTTTGAGGAGCAAGGAAAATTATAACGAAAGAAACATTAACATTACAGAATCATTATGCTTGTAGAACTTAGTAGAAGCTGCAAAATGTTTTTTCCACTGTTATTTTTATGAAAATAGGTGTTTTCTGTAAGCACTTGACATAAGATATTATTAGCTCTTTCTACTTCTTCTGTGTCTAGTATTTCTCAAAATAAGCCCATCCTCATGGGTCTTTGAAAATTATTAGATTGAGGCACGTTTGTCTATTCTTTTGCATGTTCATTAGTTTGCATAATTACAAATGATCACACTCCCCACCCCCCCAAAAAACGTGAGAAAATGCAAGCCTGAGAGAAGGAAGAGACATTAAAACATTCTGTCCTCAGAACCATTCTATTGCAGAGATAACTGTCTGGAATATTGCTTGGGAAATTTATTTTTTTCCAGCTTCTATGCAGATCTCAAGATCACAGCACATGGAAAAAGATTACATCTTCTTCCAACAGCCTTATTCTTTATCCCTCTCTGTCCAGAGTCATCTACCATGGTAAGGAGCAAGTTATTATCTCTTTAGGAACCAGCTGAGGCTACTTCATTTCCTACCCCATCAGGACAGGGCACATTATAGACCAGCCACCAGACTGATACCAACAGGGGGAGCCAAGAGCTCAATCTATCTTCCTTACCCTGGGGGAAATACCAAGGATGCTAAAGACCTCATCCTGCTATGGCATTTGAAATTCATTCCTTGTCTTCAGAGTACAAATTACAAAAATTGAATACTAGAATTTATCATATCACACAGTGTTCAGATACATTTTGGGGAGATATGGATGGAACTTTGATGAAGTCAGCACTTCAGGCTGGGATTCAGTTTGTGAGCCTTTTATCATAAATATTTTGTGCCATAATTCAAAAAATACCAACAGTTCCCCCAAATTATTTGTCTTTTTTTTTTTTGTTTTGGAGGATTAAAAAGGGAATTTTCCTTTTTTTTCCCCTCAATAACTTTTCCTCATGCCCTTATTTTTCTAGGTCTTTTTCATTACTAAAGGAAATTATGATAATGACAGAGTATACCATCAAGTCTGGGTACAGAAAATAGACAAAGAAAAGAAGCAATAATTTGCAGGGAGGAAGGAATGTGAAGAAACTATGCATGAGAGAATTATAGACACATACAGAACTACTTTTTCTATAGCAGAACCAAATGCAAATATGTTGATTTGTTCCTATAAAATAGTGGTGAGACAGACAATATCTTTTCACACAAAATGCAGGTTAAATCATTTCATAATCACGGGCTCTGTGTTTGACACTTACTCTCAGTATAATCTCTCTTCTTATAATCTTGAGATATGTGATCAAATATTTATCTGAATATTTATCTGAATATTTGAGGTAAGTTTTAAAGACCTATCATTCCTTTTTATCAATGCCTGTTTGAATCTCATCTGCTCTGATCCATCCTTAAAGAACAAACTTGATCTTCAGTTATGAGCCTCCAGCAGGTGCGTAGGTTTTCTGTCCTCTACAGTGCACCGCCATTGATAAGCTTAATTGGGAGGACATCCATTACAGATCAGAGTATGTCCTTAAATTTCATTTCATCTTATTTTTTCTATAAGTCTATAGGAATTAAATGGCTCAGATTTTTACTAATTGTTGATATATTTTTTATGTAAAATGAAACTACGTAAGCATGTACTTAAAGCAAATAGTCCTTGGCCCTTTTTAGTAAGAACCCTTTTCAATTTTGAGACCTCTTAAACTTCTGGCATTTTTTGTATTTGTCAAACCTTTGCACTTGATGACCAATATTATATTGATAGAAAAGATGTTTCACTGAGTCACCAGCCCTAAAAGAAAGGAAAAAATGTGTAGTTACCTGCTATCGTAGTGAAAAGGATATTGTAGTGAAAGACCCAGTGATTTTTAAAGAGCTAATGCAATACAAATTACTACATGATTATTAATTTTTGGATTCTTTGAAGGCATCTCAGAATTGTGATGTTCTTCAGTATATTTAACTGATTGAGGATAATGGATCTCCTTTTCTCTTTTCCCTACCTTACACACACTCTAAGCACATAATAAGTGCACACTGAATACATCACTTACTGCTTTTAGGTGTTAAAAACATTGGTTCAAAATAGCTGGCTGATGGAATTCTTATGAAAACATTATATTCATGGTATATGTTTGGTGTTTTTAAAATCTTGCATATCATTCTACCTTCTCTCTTTTATGTGTAATCAACATGTAGATTTTATGAACAGTAGAGTTTTAAAGAAATTAGACATTGTACAAGTGTGAAGAGCCTTGTACATTTCCTGACACATACAACACTCAATCCATGGTAACCCTTCATATCTATCTCCTTCAGTGCTTCCCCACTCTCTGTCCCAGAAGATTACAAATGAGGATTTTAAGTGAGACTGAAATTAGTTGTAACTTATTTACCTGATTTCTCTCTTGAATTGATGACAAACTCCAGCTATAATCTAATATTCCTGTCTGCCACTTCAATCTCTTTTCATTCCCCATGTTGCTAGTAGATACATTGACCAGTGAAATTGCAACTAGTTACCCTTTTATTTTTCCCCATTTTTCCTTATTTTGAAGAAAACCCAAGTGATCAGAATAATTTATTTGTAGCCATAACTGATAATTACACTGCCTTGTTTGCACAGATAATCTTGAAATGGTTTCATCAGAGCCAAATCTATTTTATTGTGTTTCTTCCTTCGTTTGGATTTTATATAATGATTTAAAATGTCACTCCTCCCAGTGAACAAGACTGATGGCCATAGAGACTCAGAGGGACAGTAAAAGAAAGAGGAAGGTTTGTTTAACAGGAACTCTTTCCGACCTCTTAGGCAAATTGTACTGTCTCAAAGTCTTCCTACATGTACTTGTAGTATCACATGGAATATATATTACCAAGAAATAGGCCCAAATCAATTCCATTATAAGACATGAATAGTGTTTTCTACTATGCTATCTGTTGTAAAAAATAAACACCTTTACTTATGTTTTTAGCTGGTTTCCATTTGATTAAGAAGACCTCGGCATTCATGAATAATACTCTTTTTAGCAGGGTTAATGGACACTTGTCATTCTTTTTGACATTTGAAACTTCTTCTATACTTGGGAACTCCTCTGCCCAATGAGCAGAAGCAGCCTCCACTAGGAGAAGCTGCAAATACCATATGCCTATTGTCCTAGACCTCCTGGTATCTAGGACCCAGACTTATGAACTAGATTGTAAAAATCAGACACCCCCAACTCAGACTTTGCATAAAGAAATGATGAAATGACATGAGAAGCAGGGACTATGTGGAATTAATCTTAATTATGGCTGGTGGCAGGAGATTAGCAACATCCAATTTCAAGAAATAACTATTCTAGAAGCAACATCCATTATATACTATTGATAGCTTTGGCAATGAATGTGTCTGTTATTCAGTGTCAGCAGCATGGGTACATTCACCAGATGGTTCTGCAGCATTATTCAGCTCTGTTACCAGCTACAAAACCTCCAAGTCTCATTTTCTGTAATCCTGAAGATTCCATGAATTCCACTCCCCACCTCTGCCATCCAATATCTCTTTAACAAATTACCTTTCCTGTTTAAATCACTCAGACTCTGATGCTTGAAACTGGGAGCTGTGACTGGATTAAAAAAAAATATATATGTAATATACAAATCTTAACATTTTTAATTTATTGTCTAAATGATAGTCATACAACAGGACTTCTAGGAAAGAAGAAATGCATAATTGTAAATCACTATGAACTGTTCACTAGGTATTAGTTCATGAAAGATGAACCATAGAAAAACTAAATAGGTGAATAGGTGATCACAAAGCCACTCTCTGGCCATGTCTCTGTAGAGTATTTCCACGTCCTAGCAGCCAGAATGATTTGGAGGAGTCATAATATCACAGGCACTTTTTTCCTTATCTCTCTTTGAATAAAGCCCTGAAACCCACTACTTCTCTGGTGGAAAAAAAATGTATATATTAGAACTTGTTTTTTCTTTAGTTTCTGGGCTTAGTTCTATAATGAAAAATTCATGGTAAATTTCGATGGTAAAATTCATAGACAGAGCCACAGACAATCTACTTTCATCCCACCTTTTCTTTTTTTTTTTTTTTGCCTTGCTGACTGTGTAAATAGCTGACACAAAGTAAGTGTGCAATGAATATCTGTTAAGTAAAGATAGCAAACACTAATGTAGCACTTATGAGCCAAGTGTTCACTTATATTAACTCCTCATACTACCCTCTGACATAGGCACTGTTATTATTCCCTAATTAGTCCTTTTTATTTGGGGGGAAGGGTTGGGGAGAGGACAAGAAATGGACACATTGAGGGGTTAAGTAACCTGCCCAAAGAAAGTGAGCAGAAGTGATCCCAACTCAAGAAGGATGACTCTGGAGTGTATGCCTTATATATATATATATTTTATTCAGCTGATAGTCATTAAGCACCCACCATATGTCAGCCACAAAAATTCAATGATGAGTATAATATTTTGCCCTCAAGGAGCTCACTATATCAGAGAAATAGACATATAACAAATAACTAAAGTGCAATTATTCTATGATAGAAAATATAAAGAGGTTTGTTGGGACACAAGGAGGTAATAAACTTTACTCTGAATGAAAGATGATCAAGGAAGACATCTGAGAGCAGAGAATGCTCCAGCTGAGATTTGAAATAGTTTTTCATGAATATAGAATTTCATTCCAGGCAAAAGGAACATTTTATATAAAAGGTAAAATATTATATTTGTGAATATAGTGAGGCAAAATTGAAACATGAAGCTGGAGATGTAAGCAAAGCCCAGATACTAAAGAAAATTCTATGTTATGTTAAAGAACTGTTACTTTATTCTAAGGCAATCAGGAGCCCTTGAAGAAACTTAAACGAGAGAGTAAGATGAATAGATCTGCACTTAAGAAAGATGTTTCTGGCTCTATAGTGTTGAAATAAAGGGGGTCAAGTTTAGATGGAAGAAGAAGAGTTAAGAGACTACTGAAATAGATTAAATATACAAGGACTTACATGGGTCAGAAGGTTAGGGTAAAGAGAGCATTGACTCGAGAGATAATTAAACAGAATTGGCAGGGCTTATAGATCTATTGGATATTGGTAAGGGAGGGGTGGTAATGAAGAGGTAGAATTCTTCTGTTTCTCTATTTTGGTTTGCATTAATTAATATAAGATACATGTAACCTCTGGTTTTCTTTTTCTTTAAAATATTTTCATTATTCTTGCAAGCTTTTTATTTGTAATTTCAGTGTTCCTTGAGACTCAAAGTTTTAGCCTCTTTATTGTGCTTTTATGTTTATTTATATCCTCGTGCCACTTTGGTTTTAAGATGCTTTATGTCTATGTTGGATTGAAATACTGTATACGTATGTATATCTTTAACACACATCTACATAAAACTTCTGGAGGGCATCCTTTACTACAAATTGAATGTTTTTATGTATCCTGCTTTTTTAGTTTGTCAAATAATATATTGTTATTTATATAACTAGTATGTTTGATGGCCCAGTTGAGAGTGCATCTTTTATATGTTCTTTTTATGAATCTTCAGCATTTTTGGACGCAGGGATATGGCTCTATAAATAATATTTTTTGGAAAGAAGAGGACAGTCAGAGTTCTAGCAGTTAAAGCTGACATTGCTAATGCAGAAACCTCTTTTTGAAGTCCAATATTTTGACTTTTAAATCAAGTATTTTTTATTAGAAAAGATAAGTTTTGCTCTTAGTAGCTAAATATGACCAAAGCATAATTATTTTCAGTGAAAAAAAAAGTTGAAATTAATTGAATGATAATACTTCTCCCAGAGATTTATGTAATAAAACTACATAATTCATGTACCTGTATTTATTATGAATCTTTCCTCCAGAGAATTTCAAGCTGAGCTTTTTTATTCCATTAAATATATATGTATATATTTTTATATATTGCATAGATACAGAGATAGATGGATAGATAGATGATTGATAGGCATTTAAATAGATTGAGGTATAATTGTAGAAACTCTTATTAAAACAATACTGAAAATGCCTAGCACAATGTGATGGAGATGGTTGTTTGGTACTTAAGAGCTGTTGGTTGAATAAATGCATAGGTGAAGGTATATAAGATCACTTATGTTTAGGGATGCAGTGATTTCAAAGGAAAAGGTCACCACCTTACTTTCTAAGTTTCTTTTAATGTTCTGCATCATCGATCTTTTGGATCTGACAATCCAACTAGTACATGCTCATAGCTTTACTATCGAGCCAAATAAAATTGGAGGCTTCACTTCTGAGTATATTGAGTTATACAAAGAATCAGGACTTGCAATCACCTTGATTCTTCTTTCCCCTTGATATCTTTCCCTATTTGTATAAATTAAAAATTAGGATAAAGTATTGTCTTTCATTGTCATCATAAATATCTCAACTTAATTTCTTCATGTCATAGTAATTCTGCTCAATGCATTCTGCTGTTTCTAGATGATGCTTGACTACACTTCAATTTCATCAACTCAATGAATACTAATTCACTAAAAAAAAAAACATGAGAGACTATGGACTCTGAGAAACAAACTAAGGGTTCTAGAGGGGAGGGGGGTGGGGGCATGGGTTAGCCTGGTGATGGGTATTAAAGAGGGCACATTCTGCATGGAGCACTGGGTGTTATACGCAAACAATGAATCATGGAACACTACATCAAAAACTAATGATGTAATGTATGGAGATTAACATAACCTAAAAAAAAAAGCTTATATGCAGATAAAAAAAAAACAAACTAGTCTGTTTAGCACCATGAAGATCTTTTTTTAAAAAAAGATTTTATTTACTTATTAGAAAGAACATGAGCAGGGAGGAGGAGCAGAGGGAGAGGGAGAAGCAGGCCCCCCGCTGAGCAGGCAGCCCGATGTGGGACACCATCCCACGACCCTGGAATCATGACCTGAGCTGAAGGCAGACGCTTAACCGACTGAGCCACCCAGGCGCCCCATCACCACGCAGATATTTTTATAAAAAGGCTATTTGAAAATATATATTTCTATTTTGAAATGTTCTATCCCATTGTGTATGTTTGTTGTCTTCGTGCATTTTTTGGTTTCTTGGTACAGGCTTCCCCTCCCTCTGATGATGCCAATTACTCCTTAGAGCATCACAGCTCTGCCCATATTCCTCCATAGATGTTCTGTTCCCTTGCAGGGTTGTCAAGAGGCCTGTTTCTGAGAACACTTTGTAAAGTGATTGACATGTTATTGTTATACACATTGGCTTCAGTGATTCCACCAATTACAAAATGTTCAGTATCAAAGACTGTGAGCTAAAATACTAGGAAATAAAACCATAGGATTATGTGGAAAAAATTTAGAATCTCAATTTTCAAACTAGATTTAAAATTATAAAATTATCACACTCTTGGAAAAAAATGTGACTATTTGCCCATGCACTTACTCCTTGATATTTAAGGCAGGCGGTGTGTGTGTTTGCGGGGGGGAGGGCAGTCATCTACTATCTGTCAGGATGCTAAATATGGAGATGTGAGGATGCATGAGTTCAGTTAAATGAGAGGTTCATATTATCTAATGACTGTGAAATGTGATAAGTAGATAATAAAGATGTTTACTGACAGGATGGGAATACAACAACAAAAAACAAGCACGAATAGGTAACTCTCTATAGAAGTCAGGAAAGGTTTTAAACAGAAAATAATTTTTGAGCCATGATTTCAAAAATGTATAGTGAATGTAGAAAAGCCTTAACCTGAAGCTCAAACCCTAGGGAAATCAAATTTTTATTGTAGATTTTTAAAGAAAACTTTTTAAAAATAAAGAAAGAAAACCCATGGCAAAAGAAACAGGTTTGAATTTGAATATATCCAAATCTAGAGAAACACAATATATTAACCAGAAATTGTTATGTTCATCACTTAAAAGAAAGAACTGCCTTTTCTTTCAAACCTTGAATCCTCTGACAGTTTTGCTAACATAAATAGCACATTTTTGGTATTGTTTATGTCTGTTTGACAAGGATGCAAAGAGCATTAATACATCATAACTATTTCTAGTTTTATTAAAAATGAGATTAGTGAATAGCTGAATTATTGGCATTGAGCATGAACTGTTTTTTCCACTCCAGTGGGGCAGTTACTACGTACTCTTCTGCCAAATTTTTATCACATTTTTTTCTATTGTGTATACTTCTAAGAGTCACAATAATAGTGAGTCACCATAAAAAAAATTGGTCCTATTCTTTCCTTACTTGTTATGCTAGAAAGAGTTTGAATTTTTATTGGTAGAAATGTACAATGCCTTTTCCTATGATGATAATAACAATGGCAAGTTGGGTAGGCAGAACGTGAAGTCTTTCTTGTGCTGGAGAAATCTCCTTAGAAGTACATATCAAGGGTGCATGTGCAGCTCAGTCGGTTAAGTGGCTGCCTTCGGCTCAGGTCATGATCCCAGTGTCCTGGGATCGAGTCCCGCTTTGGGCTCCTTTCTCAGCGGGGAGCCTGCTTCTCCCTTTGCCTGCTTCTCCCTCTGCTTGCTTCTCCCTCTGCTTGTGCACTCTCTCTCTGATGAATGAATAGATAAAATCTTAAAAAAAAAAGTATATATCAAGGATAGATTTTTGTAAGACACTTGTCTAACATATGAACTGACATCAGATTGGTAAGAGATATACAAACATCATATTATTTTGCGATTGTGCCACATTCCCTCCTTTAGATTCCAATATTAGAGCACATATCTCATCTGTTTTTCTTTCTATAAATGGATGAATGAGATGAAAAAAAGAGTTTAAGTATGATTTAGTGACCTACCCAAGATTACGACATACCTAGTAGAGGAGGGAGTTAATACAAAGTCCCCGTTTCTGACACCTGGTTGATCCAACTTGTGAACAAGACTGCATTTTGTCTCTTGCACCCTGAGCTATATTGGATTTTCATATGCAAGAACCAATTTTATTAATCATTTTGTGTGCATTTATGTATGGTATTCTTGCCAGAATTCTTTATTACATTTTATTTGTGTAATTTGATTTCTCTTGAACATTATTATGATCCATCCTTTTACCTAACCTGTACTTTGTAGACACCAGCAACTGAGAAGAATGAAAGTCAGATTTAAAATCCAAACTAAACTAGTTGCAAAATATAAAACACAGTAACGATAGAAATAAAATCTTGGCATATTTTAAGACAGACTTTATATAAATTACAGCAACTTGGGGGCAGTAAAATTGATGCATTGACACTAACATACCAAACGAATGCAACAATTACAGTTCTGTTTAGTAATAGCACATAAGTAGAAACTTAAATTCTAAATTTATGTACCCTCAAACTGTTTATGTTGTGTCATCTCCTACAAGAAAATATACATAGACATGACAGGCATGGATTGTTTTTACTCAAGTAGATACACATTCAGTATAGACTGCCCAGAAAATAACTTTCAAAATATGTTAAAAATACATTTATTTACTGTTTTTTACTCCTAGTGTGTGCATTTGTCTTTCTCAACATGCAGATTCAAATCACTAACTCTATTCTTTCAGCCTGATGATTAGCAACAAGTGAAAGAAACTAAAATTTCTATAGGTTCCAGGCAGGTTTTTTTTTGAATGTCAACTTGGTGTTACTTATTAGTGAATGATGGGAACAGTGACCAACTGAAAAGTGCATGTCCCAACTAAAAAGTTTGGCCACTACTTTGTTCCAGCAAGCAGCTCACATGTTGGAATATGAACCCAGTGTTGTCAGATCTTTAAAATTTACAAAAGCAGGCAGAAATCTTGATTTTTGTGGGTATTAACTAATTCCAAATTTAAAAACACTAATTGGGCCAAATAAGAATGTCTCTGCGCCATAGCTTGTCACATGGAACTCTAAGTAGAGACATGATTCTATAGTAAGATCATGATGCCCTTCAATAAGGACCTTGGTACTGGTCAGGTTCCCACTGTCCTTTGCTCTTTCATTGTCTGTTTAATCAGTATCATAAGAAAGCCCTAGACTATTTCCATTGTATCTTTACAGATGGAAAGACTTCTCACAGTTGTAAACAGTTGTCACCGAAAGAGTTGCTATTTGTGCTCATGCATTTTCAATGATTGTTATTGTTCCCTACAGCCTAATGTCACTGATATCCTTAAATAAAACTTGATTATGCAAAGCTTCCTATTAAATCAAATTTTGATTATTTGAACTTAAAGGAAAAGCTATGGATTATTTATTTTCTATACTCCCTTTTGAGAAAGTAAAGTACATGACCTCGCTCATTGTTCCATCTCATTTCTAGGACATTCTCTGGCAAATAGAAGATAGAATGAAAATAATTTATTAATAGAAGTTTGCTAGTTTAGTCATCCACTCATTAAGTAAACTTTTCCTTAGCACAAAT